>NC_079363.1:582485-716984 GCF_029582105.1 Oenanthe melanoleuca | reverse complement strand
GAATGACTGGGAATGGCTGGGAATGGTCACTGGGAATGGTCACTGGGAATGACTGGGAATTACTGGGAGTCACTGGGAATGGTCACTGGGAATGGCTGGGAATGGTCACTGGGAATGGTCACTGGGAATGACTGGGAATGGCTGGGAATGGTCACTGGGAATGGTCACTGGGCACACTGGGAATGACTGGGAATTACTGGGAGTCACTGGGAATGGTCACTGGGAATGGTCACTGGGAATTTCTGGGAATGACTGGGAATGGTCACTGGGAATGACTGGGCATCACCGGGAGCCACTGGGAATGACTGGGAGTCACTGGGAATGATTGGGAATTACTGGGAATTTCTGGGAATGACTGGGAATTACTGGGAATGACTGGAAGTCACTGGGAATGATTTGGAATGACTGGGAATGGTCACTGGGAATGACTGGGAGTCACTGGGAATGGTCACTGGGAATGGCTGGGAATGGCTGGGAATCAACCACTGGGAATGACTGGGAATGACTGGGAATGACTGGAAATTACTAGGAATGGCTAGGAATGGTCACTGGGAATGACTGGCATCACTGGGAATGACTGGGAATTACTGGGAATCACTGGGAATGGTTACTGGGAATGACTGGGAATGACTGGGAATGACTGGGAATGACCGGGAATGACTGGGAATCACCGGGAGTCACTGGGAGCGGCTGGCGGTCACTGGGAATGGTCACTGGGCTTTTACTGGGCTTGCCTGGGAGTTGCTGGGGGCACCCCCAGAATTCCCAGACCCCAAATTCGGGTCCCCAGGGCCTGGACCAGTGGGGCTTCGACGTGTTCGCGCTGCACCGCGCGGCCGAGGAGCACTCGCTGCGCACCGTGGTGCTGGAGCTGCTGACCCGCCACGGCCTCTGCAGCCGCTTCAAGGTGCCCAAAAATGTCCTGAAATATCCCAAAATATCCTAAAATATCCCAAAATATCATAAAATGTCATAAAATGTCCTAAAATATCCCATAATATCCTAAAATGTCCTAAAATATCATAAAATATCATACCCAAAATATCATAAAATATCATAAAATATCATAAAATATCATTAAAAACCCCAAACAAACCCACGGCCTCAGCAGCCGCTTCAAGGTGCCCAAAAAATGTCCTAAAATATCCCATAATATCCTAAAATATCATAAAATATCCTAAAATATCATAAAAAACCCAAACAACCCCATGGCCTCAGCAGCCGCTTCAAGGTGCCCAAAACATCCCAAAAACACCCCAAAAATATCCTAAAATATCCCAAAATATCATAAATAACCCCAACCCCACGGCCTCAGCAGCCGCTTCAAGGTGCCCAAAAAATGTCCTAAAATATCCCATAATATCCTAAAATATCATAAAATATCATAAAATATCATAAAATATCATAAAATATCATTAAAAACCCAAAACAAACCCACGGCCTCAGCAGCCGCTTCAAGGTGCCCAAAGCATCCCAAAAACACCCCAAAATTTCATAAAATATCCCCAAATATCATAAAATATCCTAAAATAAGCCAAAATATCATAAAAAACCCAAACAAACCCATGGCCTCAGCAGCTGCTTCAAGGTGCCCAAAAAATGCCCTAAAATATCCCAAAATATCATAAAATGTCATAAAATATCATAAAATATCATAAATAACCCAAAATATCATAAAATAACCCAAAATATCATATAAAACCCAAACAAACCCACGGCCTCTGCAGCCGCTTCAAGGTGCCCAAAACATCCCAAAAACACCCCAAAAATATCCTAAAATATCCCAAAATATCCCAAAATATCCCCAAACAAACCCACAGCCCCAACAGCCTCTTCAAGGTGCCCAAAAAACATCCTAAAATATCCTAAAATATCCTAAAGTGACCCAAAATAACTCTATGGCCTCAACAGTCACTTCAAAGTACCCAAAACACCCCAAAACACCCCAAAATATCCCAAAATATCCCAAAATAACCCCAAACAAACCCACAGCCCCAACAGCCTCTTCAAGGTGCCCAAAAAACATCCTAAAATATCCTAAAATATCCTAAAATATCCCAAAATATCCCAAAATATCCCAAAGTATCCCAAAATATCCCCAAACAAACTCACAGCCTCAACAGCCGCTTCAAGGTACCCAAAAACATCCCAAAATATCCCAAAATATCCCAAAATTATCCCAAACAAACCCATGGCCTCAACAACCGCTTCAAGGTACCCAAAAAATATCCCAAAAATATCCTAAAACATCCTAAAATATCCCCAAAATATCCTGAAATATCCTGGAATATCCCCAAAATATCCTAAAATATCCCAAAATATCCCAAAATATCCTAAAATATCCTGGAATATCCCCAAAATATCCTAAAATATCCTAAAACATCCCAAAATATCCCCAAAAAAATCCCCAAAATATACTGAAATACTCTGAAATATCCCCAAAACACCCCAAAATATCCCCAAAACACCCCAAAATATCCTAAAATACCCTAAAATATCCCGAAATGTCCCCAAATCACCCTCAGAACACCCCCCGGGCTGCTCCTGACCCCAAACCAACCCCCAAACTCTGCCAGGAGCGTCGCGGCCCCGAGCTGACCTCGGTGTCACCCCCGTGTCACCCCCTGTCACCCCCCTGTCCCCCCGTGTCCCCCCGTGTCCCCCCGTGTGTCCCCCGTGTCCCCCCGTTGTCCTCCTGTGTCCCCACGTGTCCCCCCGTGTCACCTCTGTGTCCCTCCCGTGTCCCCCCCGTGTCCCCCCGTGTCCCCCCCGTGTCCCCCCCGTGTCCCCCCTGTGTCACCCCCGTGTCCCCCCCGTGTCACCCCTGTGTCACCCCGTGTCCCCCCGTGTCCCCCCCGTGTCCCCCCGTGTCCCCTCTGTGTCCCCTCGGGGTCTGTCCCTCCTGTCCCCCCCTTGTCCTCCCTGTCCTCTCCTGTCACCCGTGTTCCTCCCCCTGTCCCCTACCTGTCCCCCCCGTGTCCCCCCCGTGTCCCCCCGTGTCCCCCCCTTGTCCTCCTGTGTCCCCTCGGGGTCTGTCCCCCTGTCCCCCCCCGTCCCCCCGTGTCCCCTCATGGTCTGTCCCCCCCTTGTCCCCCCCTGTCCCCCCCGTCACCCCTGTGTCCCCCCCTGTCCCCCCCCGTCCCCCCGTGTCCCCTCATGGTCTGTCCCCCCCGTGTCCCCCCCGTGTCCCCCCCTGTCCCCCGTGTCCCCTCATGGTCTGTCCCCCCGTGTCCCCCCCTGTCCCCCCGTGTCCCCCCAGATCCCCGGCGCGTTCCTGGCCTCGCTGCTGGAGGCTCTGGAGAGCGGCTACGGAAAGTTCCGGAACCCGTACCACAACCAGGTGCACGCGGCCGACGTCACCCAGACCGTGCACAGCGTCCTGCTGCGCACCGGGCTGCTGGTAGGGACATGGGGACAGGGGGGACATTGGGGACATGGGGACAGGGGACATGGGGACAGGGGGCATGGGGACAGCGGGGCGTGGGACACGGGGGACAGTGGGGACATGGGGACATGGGGACATCTGGGGACATGGGGGACAGGGGGACAGGGGGACAGGGGGACAGTGGGGACATCTGGGGACATGGGGACACGGGGGACAGTGGGGACAGTGGGGACATGGGGACATGGGGGGACAGGGGGACAGGGGGGACATGGGGACAGTGGGGACAGGGGGGAGAGTGGGGACATGGGGACAGTGGGGACAGGGGGACAGTGGGGACAGGGGGACAGGGGGGAGAGTGGGGACATGGGGGACAGTGGGGACATCCCAGGGATGTTGGGGACAGTGGGGATGTTTGGGACAGTGGGAACAGTGTCCCTATCTCTGCCCCCATCCCTGTCCCATCCTGTCCCTGTCCCTGTCCCTGTCCCTGTCCCTGTCCCTGTCTCCATCCCTGTCCCATCCCTGTCCCATCCTGTCCCTGTCTCTGTCCCCCTGTCCCTCTGTCCCTGTCCCTGTCCCTGTCCCTGTCCCTGTCCCCGTCCCCGTCCCTGTCCCTGTCCCTGTCCCTGTCCCCGTCCCTGTCCCTGTCCCTGTCCCTGTCCCTGTCCCCGTCCCCGTCCCTGTCCCTGTCCCTGTCCCTGTCCCTGTCCCTGTCCCTGTCCCTGTCCCTGTCCCTGTCCTGTCCCCGTCCCTGTCCCTGTCCCTGTCCCCAGCACTGTCTCTCTGAGATCGAGCTCTTGGCCATCGTTTTCGCCGCCGCCATTCACGACTTCGAGCACACGGGGACAACGAACAGTTTCCACATCCAGACCAAGTGAGGACACGGGACAGGGGACATGGGGACATTGGAACACGGGGACATGGGGACATGGGGACATGGGGATATGGGACATTGGGGACATGGGACACGGGGACATTGAGGACATTGGGGACACTGTGGGTATGGGACATGGGGACATGGGACATGGGACACAGGGACATGGGGACATTGGGGACATTGGGGACATTGGGGACATTGGGACATGGGACATGGGGACATGGGGACATTGGGGACATTGGGGACATTGGGGACATTGGGGACACAGGACACGGGACATGGGGACATTGGGGACATGGGACATTGGGGACACAGGGACAGGGGGACAGGGGATGGCAGTGTGGCACAGCATGGCATAGGTGACACAGCAGATGTGTCACAGCGCCACAAGGCACGGGTGACACAGCACGGGTGACACAGCACAGGTGACACAGCACAGGTGAAGGTGACACAGCACAGGTGACAGCATGGCATGGCTGGCACAGCACGGTGTGGATGGCACGGAGTGTCCCACACTGTGACCTGTCCTGGGGACACCGTGGGACACCCTGGGGACACTGTGGGATACCCTGGGGACACTGTGGGGCACCCTGGGGACACCGTGGGACACCCTGGGGACACTGTGGGACATCCTGGGGACATTGTGGGGCACCCTGGGGACACCGTGGGACATCCGTGGGATACCCTGGGGACACCGTGGGACATCCTGGGGACATTGTGGGACACCCTGGGGACATCCTGGGGACACCTGCACCGCTGGGGAATGGCGACTCCTTGGGGACACAGCCCTGCTGCCACCCTGGTGCCATCCCTCACCCGGGGGTGGCTCAGCCAGCCGTGCCCAGCGCCACCGTGTCCCCTGTCCCGTGTCCCCATGTCCCGTGTCCCGTGTCACTGTGTCCCCTGTCCCGTGTCCCGTGTCCCCGTGTCCCGTGTCCCGTGTCCCATATCCCGTGTCCCCTGTCCCTGTGTCCCGTGTCCTGTGTCACTGTGTCCCGTGTCCCCGTGTCCTGTGTCCCCATGTCCCATATCCCGTATCCCGTGTCCCGTGTCCCGTGTCCTGTGTCCCGTGTCCCCTGTCCCGTGTCCCGTGTCCCGTGTCCCATATCCCGTGTCCCATATCCCATATCCCGTGTCCCGTGTCCCGTGTCCGTGTCCGTGTCCGTGTCCGTGTCCCAGGTCGGACACCGCCATCCTGTACAACGACCGCTCGGTGCTGGAGAATCACCACATCAGCGCCGTGTTCCGCCTGATGCAGGACGAGGAGCTCAACATCTTCGTCAACCTCACCAAGGACGAGTTCGCGTAAGGTCCCCTCGCTGTCCCTGCTGTCCCTGCTGTCCCTGCTGTCCCTGATGTGCCCTGTCCCCTCGCTGTCCCTGCTGTCCCTGCTGTCCCTGCTGTCCCCTGCTGTCCCCTCGCTGTCCCTGCTGTCCCCTGCTGTCCCCTCGCTGTCCCCTCCTGTCCCTCGCTGTCCCTGCTGTCCCTGCTGTCCCCTGCTGTCCCTGCTGTCCCCTCCTGTCCCCTGCTGTCCCTGCTGTCCCCTGCTGTCCCTGCTGTCCCTTGCTGTCCCCTCGCTGTCCCTGCTGTCCCCTCGCTGTCCCTGCTGTCCCCTCCTGACCCCTGCTGTCCCTGTCCCTCCTGTCCCCTCGCTGTCCCCTGCTGTCCCCTCGCTGTCCCTGCTGTCCCTGCTGTCCCCTGCTGTCCCTGCTGTCCCCTCGCTGTCCCCTGCTGTCCCTGCTGTCCCTGCTGTCCCTGCTGTCCCCTCGCTGTCCCTGCTGTCCCCTCCCTGTCCCTGACCCCGTGTCCCCCCCGCAGGGAGCTGCGGGCTCTTGTCATCGACATGGTCCTGGCCACCGACATGTCGTGCCACTTCCAGCAGGTCAAGTCCATGAAGACGGCGCTGCAGCAGCTGGAGAGGTGGGTGGGGGACACCCGGCGGGGGGTGGCGGGGGTGGCTCTGGGGACAATCTGAGCGTGGCCGCGCTGTCCCCAGGCTGGACAAGTCCAAGGTGCTGTCGCTGCTGCTGCACGCGGCCGACATCAGCCACCCCACCAAGCAGTGGGCGGTGCACAGCCGCTGGACCAAGGCGCTGATGGAGGAGTTCTTCCGGCAGGTGGGGCCGGGGACGGGCGGGGGGACACGGGGGACGCCCCGTGGGGACACCACGCCTGTCCCTTGCCTTGCCAGGGGGACAAGGAGGCCGAGCTGGGGTTGCCCTTCTCGCCCCTCTGCGACCGCACCTCCACGCTGGTGGCCCAGTCGCAGATCGGTGAGTGCGGGGGAGGCTCCCGCCCCTCTCCTGTCCCCTCGCTGTCGCCGGGGTGTCCCCAGCCACGTCCCCTCCTGTCCCCAGGCTTCATCGACTTCATCGTGGAGCCGACGTTCTCGGTGCTCACCGACGTGGCCGAGAAGTTGGTGACGCCGCTGGCCGAGGACGGCTCCAAGGCCAAGGGCAACCCCGCGGCCCCCCAGCAGCCCAGGTGGGCGTCGCTGTCGCCGAGCCCTGTGCCCCGCGCTGGTGGCGCTGGTGGCCCCGCCCCGCCGCCAGCTGTCCCCGTTGTCCCGCAGCTCGCAGTGGCGGCAGCCGTCCCTGGACGAGCAGCTGGAGCTGGGCGACATCAAGGCCGACCTGGCCGGGTTCCGCTCCACGTGGACCAAGCACATCCAGGAGAACAAGCAGAAGTGGAAGGAGAGGGCGGCCAGCGGTAGGGGACGGCCACCAGGGCCACCGGGGCCACCGGGGCCACCGGGGCCACCAGGGCCACCAGGGCCACCAGGGCCACCAGGGCCACCGGGGCCACCGGGGCCACCAGGGCTACCGGGGCCACCGGGGCCACCAGGGCCACCAAGGCCACCGGGGCCACCAGGGCCACCGGGGCCACTGGGGCTACCGGGGCCACCAGGGTCACCAGAGCCACCGGGGCCACCAGGGTCACCAGAGCCACCAGGGTCACCAGAGCCACCGGGGCCACCAGGGCCACCGGGGCCACCGGGGCCACTGGGGAGGGGCTGGGGACCACCGCCAACCGCGCGGGGCCCGCTCTGTCCCCGCGTCCCCAAAGTGGGGACATGGCACGGCGGGAGCGGGTGGCCCCGGGGAGGGGGGGACACAAGTGCTGGGGTGGCCCCGGTGACCCCCCGGGCCCGTGTCCCCCCAGGCATCACCAACCAGGCGTCCATCGATGAATTGTCACCGTGCGAGGAGCCCGCGACCCCCGGAGCGCACAGGGAGAACGGGGACGTGGAATAGCGGCGGGAGGAGCGAGGTGGGGACACGGGGACAGGGCGGGGACACCGGGACGGGGCGGGGACACGGGGACAGGGCGGGGACATCGCGACAGGGCGGGGACACTGGGACGGGGCGGGGACACCGGGACAGGAGCGGGGACACCGGGACAGGGCGGGGACACCGGGACAGGGCGGGGACACTGGGACGGGGCGGGGACACCGGGACAGGAGCGGGGACACCGGGACAGGGGCGGGGACACTGGGACAGGGGGTGGGGACACGGGGACAGGGCGGGGACACCGGGACAGGGCGGGGACACCGGGACAGGGGCGGGGACACCGGGACAGGAGCGGGGACACGGGGACAGGGCGGGGACACCGGGACAGGAGCGGGGACACCGGGACAGGGGCGGGGACACGGGGACAGGGCGGGGACACGGGGACAGGGTGGGGACAGGGGGTGGGGACACCGGGACAGGGCGGGGACACCGGGACAGGAGCGGGGACACCGGGATAGGGGATGGAGATACTGGGACAGGGGCGGGGACACTGGGACAGGGGATGGGGACATCAGGACAGGGGTGGGGACATCAGGACAGGGGAAGGGACACCGGGACAGGGGATGGGGACACGGGTGGGGACACGGCGGTGACTGTCCCCCGCTCCAGGTCCTTGTCCGGCAGTGACACCGTCTCGTCCAAAGTCTTCGATGCCATCGAGTTCAGCTCCATCCGCAGGGCAGGAGCGCCCCGGGGCCGGGCTGGGGCCGGTGTCACCTCCGTGCCACCATCGGTGTCACCTCCGTGCCAGGGTCGGTGTCACCTCCGTGCCAGGATTGGTGTCACCTCAGGCTCGGATCGGTGTCACCTCCGTGCCACAATCGGTGTCACCTCCGTGCCAGGATCGGTGTCACCTCTGTGCCAGGATTGGTGTCACCTCTGTGCCAGGGTCGGTGTCACCTCCGTGCCAGGATTGGTGTCACCTCAGGCTCGGATCGGTGTCACCTCCGTGCCACAATCGGTGTCACCTCCGTGCCAGGATCGGTGTCACCTCTGTGCCAGGATTGGTGTCACCTCCGTGCCAGGATCGGTGTCACCTCCTGCTCGGATCGGTGTCACCTCCGTGCCACCATCGGTGTCACCTCCGGCTCGGATCGGTGTCACCTCTGTGCCAGGATTGGTGTCACCTCCGTGCCAGGGTCGGTGTCACCTCAGGCTCGGATCGGTGTCACCTCCGTGCCAGGATCGGTGTCACCTCCGTGCCAGGAGCCCCGGGGCTGTCCCGCTGTCGCCGGTGTCGCCGCTGTCGCCGGTGTCGCCGGTCCCTCACTGCCACCCCCGGCCCCCCCGGCCGGGCTCGGTCCTTCGGGATTTTTAAAATCGCTTCTGCGGGGACTCGGGCGGGGCCGGGACAGGGGCGGTGGCGCTGGGGACAGCCCGGGGGGACACGGGGTGTGGGGGTGACACCGTGAGGGTGGCGCGGGGACGGGGAGGGGACAGGGAGGGGACAGGGAGGGGACAGGGAGGGGACAGGAATGTCCCCGCGGGTCCCGCCGGGCGCGGCGCGGGGGGGGTTGGGGACAGCGCGTCCCTGGAATGTCCCCAGAATGTCCCCGGAGTGTCCCTGGAATGTCCCCAGAATGTCCCCGGAGTGTCCCCGGAGTGTCCCCGCTCCCCAAAACTCCTGCGACATCCCGGGAATGTTCGGGAATGTTCGGGAATGCTCCAAAATCCCGGCTCCAGTGAGCCTCGGGCAGCCCGAAATTTTTTGGGCATTCTCGGGAATTCGGAAATTTTTTGAGGCACCCTCGGGAATCCTGGAAAGTTTGGGGCATTTCCGGGAATCTCGGAATTTTTGGGGCATTCTCGGGCATCCCAGAATTTTTGGGGACCCTCGTGAACCCCGGGAACGCTCAGGAATGTCCCGGGAATGTCCCGGACCCCCCCTCCCCCCTCCCGCTCCGGCTCCAGCCCCGGCTCCGTGCCCCTCCCCCCCCGTGTTTGTATTTTTGGACCCCCCCGTGTCCCCTCGTGTCCCCCCTCGTGTCCCCTCGTGTCCCCCCCGTGTCCCCCCCGTGTCCCCTCGTGTCCCCCCGTGTCCCCCCCGTGTCCCCTCGTGTCCCCCCCTCGGTCACCGCTGGCAGAACTCGCCCCTCCCCCCCCCCGCATGTGTCCCCCCCCTCCCCCCCCCCGCGCCGCCGCCGCTAACGAGCAATTAATGAATGAATTAATTAATGAGTTAATTAATAAACGCCGCCGCCACCACGGCCACGCTCCGGGCACTGGGGGGGGGGGAGGGGCTGAACCGGGGATGGGGGCGGCGCAAAATTGGGGTCCTGGAGCCCCCCCCGCACCCACAAAGGGGGTCCCGACCCCCCCCGCACCCAAAAAAGGATCCTGGAGCCCCCCCCGCACCCAAAAGGGGGTCCCGACCCCTCCCCCGCACCCAAAAAGGGGGTCCCGACCCTCCCCCGCACCCACAAAGGGGGTCCCACCCCATCCCCCCCCCGGCGCGGCCCAAGGAGGAGGCGGGGGGGGAAAGGATCCCTTTAATTCCGGCTGGGGGGGGGTCCCCGCGCCCCCTCCCCCCCGTGTCCGTGTGCACGCGCGTGTCCCTGTCCCCCCTCCCCGCCCCCTCCCCGTGCCCAGGTGACCCCCCCAGGTGCGCACAGGTGAGGGTGAGGGGCTCAGGGGACACCCCGAGGGTGGCAGTGAGGAGGGGGGAGGGGGGGGGTCGTGTGCTCAGTGTCCCCAGTGTCACCTGCCCTGAGGTCCCCAGGGGGAGGGGACGGCAAAATTAAAAAAAAAAAAAAAAAAAAAAAAAAAAAAAAAAAAAAAAAAAAAAAAAAAAAATCAAAATAATTCTGGGCAGCCCCGAAATCTTAGAAAATGGAATTTAAAAAATCTCCGCTGGTGTCCGGATCCCGCGGCCACACCTGGGGACAATGGGGACAGTGGGGACAATGGGGACAATGGGGACAGTGGGGACAATGGGGACAGTGGGGACAATGGGGACAATGGGGACAGTGGGGACAGTGGGGACAGTGGGGACAGTGGGGACAATGGGGACAATGGGGACAGTGGGGACAATGGGGACAGTGGGGACAATGGGGACAATGGGGACAGTGGGGACAGTGGGGACAATGGGGACAGTGGGGACAATGGGGACAGTGGGGACAGTGGGGACAGCGCTGGGGAGGGGAGGGGACAGCGCTGCCCCTGTCACTGTCCCCGTGTCTGAGAGTGTCCCAGTGCCACCCCAGTGCCACCCCAGTGACATCCCAGTGCCCCAGTACCGTGTCCCAGTGCCACCGCAGTGCCCCAGCCCAGTTTCCCCAGTATCCCCAGTGTCCCCATCACCCCCATTGCCCCCATTGCTCCCACTGCCCCCAGTAGCCCCAGTGTCCCCAGTTTCCCCAGTTTCCCCAGTCCGTACCTACTGGCCCGCGCTGGCCCCAGTATCCCCAGCACCCCCAGTATCCCCAGTATCCAGAGTGTCCCCAGTATCCCCATTGCCCCCAGCACTCCCAGTGTCCCCACTGTTCCCATTATCCCCATTACCCCCAGTGTCCCCAGTGTCCCCATTACCCCCAGTGTCCCCAGTGTCCCCAGTCCATACCTACTGGCCCGTGCTGTCCCCATTACCCCCAGCGTCCCCATTACCCCCAGTGTCCCCATTACCCCCAGTACCCCCCGTTTCTCCAGTATCCCCAGTGTCCCCAGTGTCCCCAGTATCCCCAGTGCCCCCAGTACTCCCAGTATCCCCAGTGTCCCCAGTGTCTCCAGTGTCCCCATTTCCCCCATTACCCCCAGTGTCCCCAGTCCCCCCAGTATCCCCAGTGCCCCCATTACCCCCAGTGTCCCCAGTGTCCCCAGTCTGTACCTACTGGCCCGTGCTGTCCCCATTACCCCCACTACTCCCAGTACTCCCATTACCCCCAGTGTCCCCAGTACTGCCATTACCCCCCATTACCCCAGTACCCCCGGTAGCCCCAGTCCCCCCAGTCCCCCCAGTGTCCCCAGTCCGTACCTACTGGCCCGCGCTGTCCCCAATGTCCCCAGTGTCCCCAATGTCCCCAATCCCCCCAGTGTCCCCAGTCCGTACCTACTGGCCCGCGCTGTCCCCAATGTCCCCAGTGTCCCCAGTGTCCCCAGTCCCCCCAGTGTCCCCAGTCCGTACCTACTGGCCCGCGCTGTCCCCAATGTCCCCAGTGTCCCCAGTGTCCCCAGTCCCCCCAGTGTCCCCAGTCCGTACCTACTGGCCCGCGCTGTCCCCAGGCTCTATATGGTTCCCATCCTCGGCCCGGCTCCGCCGCGCAGCCCCGGGGGTCCCGGCTCGGGGGGTCCCGTCTCGGGGGGTCCCATTCCCGGGTGTCCCATTCCCGGGTGTGCCATCCCCGGGTGTCCCTGCGGGTGTCACATTTCCGGGTGTCCCATTCCCGGGTGTCCCTTTCCCGGGTGTGACATCCCCGGGTGTCCCGCGGGTGTCACATTCCCGGGTGTCCCTGCGGGTGTGCCATTCCCGGGTGTGCCATTCCCGGGTGTGCCATTCCCGGGTGTGCCATTCCCGGGTGTCACTGCGGGTGTCACATTCCCGGGTGTCCCTGCGGGTGTCCCATTCCCGGGGGTCCCATTCCCGGGGGTCCCTGTGGGTGTCCCATTCCCGGGTGTCCCATTCCCGGGTGTCCCATTCCCCCCGGGTGTGCCATTCCCGGGTGTCCCGTCCCCGGGGGTCCCTGCGGGTGTCACACACACGAGCTGACCCCATCCCCCCCCTCCCGCTGCCCCCCGCACTCACGGTGGCCCGTGGCCAGCGGGCAGGACCCGCCGGGGCTGTGGCGGTGCTCGGGGTCGCCGCGGGGACACCGGGCCGCGCTCGCCGCCTCCTCGTCGTCGTCGCCGCCCTGCGGCTGCTTGCAGAGGTGATGCTCCACCATCATCTGCAGCTCTGCCGGGCAGGGAGCGGCGCTGGGGAGGGGGGAGGGCGCGGGGGGACCCTGGTGACCGTCCCCGCGCTCCCGGCGACACGGCCCGCGTGGCACCGCCGTGGCGTTTGCGGCGCCCCGGGGGGAGGCGAGACACGGGGGTGGGGGGAGGGGGGGAGTCCCCTCTCTGTGCGCCCCCCCCCCCGCCCGTGTCCCCGATGTCCCCTCGTGTTCCCCCGTGTCCCCTCTCTGTGCCCCGCCGTGTCCCTTCATGTCTTCTCGTGTCCCCTCGTGTCTCCCAATGTCCCCCTCCGTGTCCCTCTCGTGTCCCCCGTGTCCCCCCATGTCCCCCGTGTCCCCCCGTGTCCCTTCATGTCCCCTTGTGTCCCACCGTGTCCCCTCGTGTCCCCCCCATATCCCCCGAGTCCCCTCAAGTCCCCTCTCTGTGCCCCCCCCGTGTCCCCTTATGTTCCCCCGTGTCCCCTCGTGTCTCCCAATGTCCCCCGTGTCCCCCCGTGTCCCCTCGTGTCTCCCAATGTCCCCCCCATGTCCCCCCGTGTCCCCCCGTGTCCCCCCGTGTTCCCCCGTGTCCCCCCGTGTCCCCCCAATGTCCCCCCAATGTCCCCCCGTGTCCCCCCGTGTCCCCCCGTGTCCCCCCGTGTTCCCCCGTGTCCCCCCATGTCCCCCCGTGTCCCCCGTGTCCCTTCATGTCCCCCCGTGTCCCCCGTGTCCCCCCGTGTCCCCCGTGTCCCTTCATGTCCCCCCGTGTCCCCAATGTCCCCCCGTGTCCCCCGTGTCCCCCCCGGTACCTTTCATGGTGGGGGTGGTGCGGGACACTTTCTTCCTCTGCCGGGGGGACATGGCCAGGCCGGACTGGGGGGAGGACGCGGCTCAGGGGGGGGTCCCCAGAACTGGGGGGGGTCCCCTGAATTCCGGGGGTCCCCTGAATTCCGGGGGTCCCCACAGCCCCCCCGGGCAGCGTCACCTACCTTCAGCAGGGGGTTGGGCAGCCGGTCCTCGTCGATCTCTGGGGGGGCAGAGGGGGGTGGGAGGTCAGCAGGGCTCGGGGGGGGGAGGGGGGGCCCATCCTGCACCCCCCGAGGTCAGCCCGGCCCCCCCGGGGCTCCGTGTCCCCGTGGGGGTGACGTGGGGACAGCGCCACCACCCCCACCCGGGCATTGTCACAGGGTGGGGGTCCTGGAGTGTGGGGGGAGGGGTCCTCGAGTATCGTGCGGGGATTTTTGGGGGTCCCCGAATGTCACATCAAGGGTCCCTGGATGTCATTTAGGGGGGTCCCTGAGAACGTGAAGGGACACCTGAGAATTTTGGGGGGTCCCTGGGAAACTTGGGGGGGGGGGTGTCCCTGAACATCTTGGGGGGGGGTCCCTGAACACTCTAGGGTGTCCCTGAATATTTTGGGGTGTCCCTGAACACTCTGGGGTGTCCCAGAGCATCTTGAGGGGGTCCCTGAACATCCCGGGGGTCTCCCCGCTCCCTCCGGGGGGGTCCCTGCAGCCCGGGGTGACACGGGGACCGGGGGAGGGGTCTCTGAACATCCCGGGGGTCTCCCTGATCCCTCCGGGGGGTCCCTGAACATCTCGGGGGTCTCCCCGCTCCCTCCGGGGGGGTCCCTGAACATCTCGGGGGTCTCCCCGCTCCCTCCAGGGGGGTCCCTGGACATCCCGGGGGTCTCCCCGCTCCCTCCGGGGGGGTCCCTGGACATCCCGGGGGTCTCCCCGCTCCCTCCGGGGGGGTCCCTGAACATCTCGGGGGTCTCCCCGCTCCCTCCAGGGGGGTCCCTGGACATCCCGGGGGTCTCCCCGCTCCCTCCGGGGGGTCCCCGCAGCCCGGGGTGCGGCGGGGGCTCCCCCAGACCCACCTGGGGACGATTGGTCGCTGCTCAGGACCAGGTTGGCGGGGGTCGGGCGGCGCCTGCGGATCTGGGGAGGGGGCGACAGGAGACAATTGGGGACCCCCGGACCCCGAGCCCCGGGAGCGGCCCCGGCCGGACACACCCGCGGCTTTTCCAGCCCGCAGCTAATTATAGCTAATTAATGACAGCTAATTGCACCCGCGGGGACAGCGGAGGGGCCCCGCCCTTCCTCTGCGGCCGCTGCCCTTGCCCAAGGTCACCCTGGTGGCCACGGAGCGGGGCCGGGGGTGGCCGTGGGGACAGCGATGGTGGCACTGGGACAGCGATGGTGGCACTGGGGACAGCGATGGTGGCCGTGGGGACAGCGATGGTGGCACTGGGACAGCGATGGTGGCACTGGGGACAGCGATGGTGGCACTGGGACAGCCGTGGTGGCTGTGGGGACACCGATGGTGGCACTGGGACAGTGATGGTGGCACTGGGGCAGCGATGGTGGCACTGGGGAAGTGATGGTGGCACTGGGGACAGTGATGGTGGCACTGGGACAGCGATGGTGGCACTGGGGACAGCGATGGTGGCACTGGCGACAGCGATGGTGGCACTGGGGACAGTGATGGTGGCACTGGGACAGCGATGGTGGCACTGGGGCAGTGATGGTGGCACTGGGACAGTGATGGTGGCACTGGGGACAGTGATGGCGACAGCGATGGCGGCGACAGCGCTGACCCCGCGCCCCCTTTCCCCGCTGACCCAGTGACTGAGCGGCTCCAAACCCCCGAATTTCCCAGCCAGGATTCCCTAATGAGGCGCGCTGCCTAATGAGATGCTAATGAGATGCTAATGAGATGCTAATGAGATGCTAATGAGGGGCCGGGAGCCCCCCCCTCCCCCCGGCGCATCCTCCCGTGCCGGCCCGGTTGCCATGGAAACGCGATCTGGATTTTAAACGGAGATTAGCGGGGACCGGGAACCGCCGGGAATCGCCCGCCGGCGACCCCTCCCCAATCCGGGGGCTCCCCCGCCACGGGGCCGGGGGGGTTTGGGGTCCCAGGAAGCCGCAGCCCCCTCCCATCCCCCACTCGGGACCCTCCGGAGCCTCCCGAGGGCGCGACCCCCGGGATGGGGGTGGGGAGGGGGGTGGGGAGGGGTCCCCGGTGCCACCTGCTCAAGGTCAGCCAGGTGGAGACCCCCCCCCACCCTCGGGGGGCGCCGGGAGGGAGGGGGGGACCCCGCGCTGGCCTCCCCCGGCCTCTCCCCGCCCTCCTCCATCCCCCTCCCTGCCTCCATCCCTCCATCCTCCTCCTCCTCCTCCTCCTCCCGGCCGCTCTCCGCTCCCGCTCTATTTTTAGATCAATCTCCACCATCGATTAAGGAGAGCGCCGAGAGCCGGGAGCGGAACCGGGAGCGGAACCGGGACCGGAACCGGGATCGGAACCGGGATCGGAACCGGGAGAGGGGGTGGGAGAGAAGGGGGGAGGGGGGCTCCCGGTTCAGCAAAACCCCCCCGGGATGGGGGGGACACGCGTGGGGGGAGTTGGGGACACGGGAGGACAAAGCCCTGGGGCAGTTGTGGCACCCGGGGGGGGGGGGGGGGCTCAGCAGAAATGGGGGTCACGGACCCGCGGGGGACACGGGGGGGACACGGGGGGTGGGGACAAGGTCCTTGGGGAGGGTGGGGCTGGAGAGGTTGGGGGGTGACCCCGCAGGACACAGGGACACCAGAGGGGGGGACACGGCCCAGCCTCCCCCCATCGCTGCGAGGGACACCCCGAAACGAGGAGCAGGGAGGGGACACCGGCACTGTCACCCCCTGCTGCCACCGCTGTCACCCCCAGCTCAGGGCCCTGGGGGGGGAAACTGAGGCAGCGCAGGGCGGGGGGTCCCCAGGACAGGGGGACCCCCAAACCCGGCTCGTGCCCCCCTCCAGTAGCGCCTCAGTTCTCTCCATCCCTCCTGGGGACCCCAAACTGTCCCTCCTGGGGACCCCCAACTCTCCCTCCTGGGGACCCCAAACTCTCCCTCCTGGGGACCCCAAATTCTCCCTCCTGGGGACCCCCAACTCTCCCTCCTGGGGACCCCAAATTCTCCCTCCTGGAGACCCCCAACTCTCTCTCCGCCTTCTGGGGATCCCTGAATTCTCTCCACCCACCCTGGGGACCCCCAACTCTCCCTCCTGGGGACCCCCAACTCTCTCTCCGCCTTCTGGGGACCCCTGAATTCTCTCCACCCACCCTGGGGACCCCCAAGCCTCCCTCCTGGGGACCCCCAGACTCGTTCTCTCCCTCTTGGGGACCCCGCGCTGCTGTCACCGGGCCGGGTGGTGGCCCCAGGTGGCCACACTCAGAGCCACGCTCGCCCCCACTCCCGCTGGCACTGGGGGGGCCTCGCCCCCCATCCCCGGGATCCCCAGCTGGGGGGACAGGGTAGGACCCCCCGCTCCTCCTCATCCTCATCCTCCTCATCCTCATCCTCCTCCTCATCCTCATCCTCCTCCAGCCCTCGCTGCCCATGGCGGGTCCCAGGGGTCCCCCCAGACCCCCCCTGTCCCTGCAGCCCCCGGGGCGGGGGGAGGTGGCAGGAGGGGGTCGGGGACCCTCGGGGGTCCCCAGACGGGAGCGGCTCTGACGGGAGCAGAGCCCGGAGGGGTCTGGGGGGGACACGACCCGACCCCCACCCGGCCCGGCCCCGGCGGCGTCGCGCGGAGCGGGGACACGGTCCTGGCACCGCCACCCCCTCCCCACGGCCCCGGGGGGCTCTGGGGACAGCGGGGACCCTCCTGGTGTCCCCACAACCGGGGGGGGGGGGAGCGCTGCAGCCCCTCCTGTCCCCGCTGTCCCCGTGTCACCCCCGGCCCCAGCGCTGCCCGCAGCCCCCCGGAGCCCCCCGGGTTTGTCCCCGCGGTGTCCCCGCCGTGTCCCCGCGGTGTCCCCGCACCTGCTCGGCCGCCTCCGGGTCCAGGTGCGGCTCCAGCAGCGGCACCGTGAACTGGATCTTGCGGGGGCTGTTGGGCTCCATCGCGGGCGCGGCGGCTCCGGCGGCTCCGGCGGCTCCGAGCGGCCCCGCCCCGGCCCCGCCCCGGCCCCGCCCCGGCCACGCCCCGGCCACGCCCCGGCCACGCCCCGGCCACGCCCCGGCCACGCCCCGATCCGGGACACGCCCACGGACACGCCCCGCCCCGGACCCCGCGCGAGGAGGGACGGGGGCACGCGGGGATGGACAGAGGGACACACGGACAGACACAGCGACAGACGCGGACAGACACAGGGACAGACGGACAGACACGGGGACACACGGTCAGACACAGGGACACACGGACAGACACAGCGACAGACGCGGACAGACACAGGGACACACGGACAGACACGGGGACACACGGACAGACACAGGGACAGACACGGGGACAGACACAGGGACACATGGACGGACACGGGGACACACGGACGGACACGGGGACAGACACAGGGACGCACAGACGGACACACGGACAGACACGGGGACACACGGACAGACACGGGGACAGACACAGGGACAGACACGGGGACACATGGACAGACACAGGGACACACGGACGGACACGGGGACAGACACAGGGACGCACAGACGGACACACGGACAGACACACGGACAGACACGGGGACACACGGACAGACACGGGGACAGACACGGGGACACACGGACAGGCACAGGGACACACGGACAGACACGGGGACAGACACAGGGACAGACACAGGGACACACGGACAGACACAGGATGGACCCTGAGACAGACAGACAGACACAAGGACAGACTCCAGGCCGCAGGGACAGACGTCTGGCCAGAGGCAGCGCCAGGGGACACAGGACACGGGGACAGACACGGGGCAGGACACAAGGACACAGGAAGAGAGCTGGGACACACGGACAGACACGGGGACAGAAAAACGGACACAAGGACAGGCACGGGGACACACGGACAGACACGGGGACAGAAAAACGGACACAAGGACGGACATGGGGACACAGGGACAGACACGGGGACACACGGACAGACATGGGGACATGACAGACACAGACCACGGGAGGGACACAGGGACATGGACAGACCCCACAGGGACAGGGACAGGGACAGGGACAGGGACAGGGACAGGGGACAGGACAGGGACAGGGACAGGACCCCCCAGCTCAGCCTGGGCACCCCCAAAACTGCTGAAATGGCAGATTTAGGGTTGGAAAGGGGGGACACAGAGTGGAGTGGGGGTGTCCCCAACCCCCCCCCCAAGGGTGGCTGTGTCCCCACACCCCCTGTCCCCCCGAGTGACCCCCGGGGTTTGGGGGCATTGCAGGGCCGGGGGGGGATGTGGGACCGGGATTTGGGGGGTTGTGGGGCCGGGATTTGGGGGTTTGTGGGGCAAAGCCCGGGGCGGGGGTTGTGGGGCCGGGATTTGGGGGAGTTGTGGGGCCGGGATTTGGGGGGTTGTGGGGCCGGGATTTTGGGGGTGATTGCGGGGCCGGGGGGATGTGGGTCTGGGATTTGGGGTGATTGTGGGGCCGGGATTTGGGGTGATTGTGGGGCCGGGGGGATGTGGGGCCGAGATTTTTGGGGTGATTGCAGGGTCCGGGTTTTGGGGGTGTTACAGGGCCGGGATTTGGGGGATTTGTAGGGCCGGGATTTGGGGCGGTTGTGGGGCCGGGATTTGGGGCAGTTTTGGGGGCCGGGATTTGGGTGGTTTGTAGGGCCGGGATTTGGGGGGTTGTGGGGCCGGGATTTGGGGTAGTTTGTAGGGCCGGGATTTGGGGGTTTGTGGGGCCGGGATTTGGGGGTTTGCGGGCCCGGTTCCGGGGGTTTCGGGGCCGTGTCCCCCCCCGCAGCCACGAGTGCGAGTCCCATCACTTATTCATGGAGCCGCGAGCCCGGGCGGCTGCCGGGATCCGCCGGCAGGAATCCGCTAAGTAGGTCAGGAGGGGGGGGGGGCGACCCCCCGAGCCCCCCCCCGAGCCCCCCGAGCCCCGCCCTGCCCCCCCCGAGCCCCCCCGAGCCCCCCCGAGCCCCCCCGAGCCCCGCCCTGCCCCCCCCGAGCCCCCCCGAACCCCCCTGAGCCCCCCTGAGCCCCCCTGAGCCCCCCTGAGCCCCCCTGAGCCCCGCCCTGCCCCCCCCGAGCCCCCCCGAGCCCCCCTGAGCCCCCCTGAGCCCCCCTGAGCCCCCCCGAGCCCCCCTGAGCCCCCCCACGGTCACCGGTCCGTGCTAATCGGGGGGGCCCATCCCCCCTTTATCCGTGGGTCGGGTGGGTTTGGGGGAGGGGTCCCCCCAGGCCTGAGGTGGGGGTGGGCGGCTGGACCCCCCCCAGAATCCATCCCAGCCCCACCCAGAGGGTCGCGGGTTGGTGGGAAAGGCTTTGAGCCCCCCAGGGGATGGGAATGGGATTGGGGGGGTACTGGGGAGGCTGGGGCTGAACTGGGACAAACTGGGAGCCCCCCCGGCCCCTCCCCTCCGGCGGCTGCCTGGGAATGTCAACAACGGCCGCGGGGACACCCTGGGGACACCCTGGGGACACCCTGGGGACATCCTGGGGACACCCCTGGGGACATCCCTGGGGACATCCTGGGGACACCCTGGGGACACACTGGGGACACCCCTGGGGACACCCCTGGGGACATCCTGGGGACACCCTGGGGACATCCTGGGGACACCCCTGGGGACACCCCTGGGGACACCCCTGGGGACATCCTGGGGACACCCTGGGGACATCCTGGGGACACCCCTGGGGACACCCTGGGGACATCCTGGGGACCTGGGGACACCCTGGGGACACCCTGGGGACACCCCTGGGGACACCCTGGGGACATCCTGGGGACATCCTGGGGACACACTGGGGAGACCCTGGGGACATCCTGGGGACACCCTGGGGACACCCCTGGGGACACCCTGGGGACACCCCTGGGGACACCCTGGGGACATCCTGGGGACATCCTGGGGACACACTGGGGAGACCCTGGGGACATCCTGGGGACACCCTGGGGACACCCCTGGGGACACCCTGGGGACATCCTGGGGACATCCTGGGGACACACTGGGGAGACCCTGGGGACATCCTGGGGACACCCTGGGGACACCCCTGGGGACATCCTGGGGACACCCTGGGGACATCCTGGGGACACACTGGGGAGACCCCTGGGGACACCCCTGGGGACACCTGGGGACACCCTGGGGACATCCTGGGGAGACCCCTGGGACACCCTGGGGACACCCCTGGGGACACCCCGGGGACACCCTGGGGACACCCCTGGGGACATTCTGGGGACACCCCTGGGGACATCCCTGGGGACACCCCTGGGGACATCCTGGGGACATCCTGGGGACACCCCTGGGGACACCCTGGGGACATCCCTGGGGACACCCCTGGGGACAATTCGGGGTCGTTCTGTCCGTCTGTGTCCATCCGTCCAGGGCTGTGTCCATCTGTCCATCTGTGTCCATCCATCCAGGGCTGTGTCCATCTGTCCAGAGCTGTGTCCATCTGTCCATCTGTGTCCATCCGTCCAGGGCTGTGTCCATCTGTCCAGGGCTGTGTCCATCTGTCCATGTGTGTCCATCTGTCCAGGGCTCTGTCCATCCGTCCAGGGCTCTGTCCATCTGTCCATGTGTGTCCATCTGTCCAGGGCTGTGTCCATCTGTCCAGGGCTGTGTCCATCCCTCCCAAGGGATCTGTCCGTATTCCTGGATGTCCATCTGTCCATCTTCCTGGGTGTCCATCTGTCCGTATTCCCATCATTCCCAGTCTATTCCCACCATTCCCAGTTTTATTCCCAGTCTATTCCCAGGGTTATTCCCGTTCTTCCCAGGATATTCCCAGGGTTATGCCCATCATTCCCAGATTATTCCCAGATTATTCCCACCCTCCCCAGGTTATTCCCACCTTTTCCAGATTATTCCCACCCTTCCCAGGTTTATTCCCAGGTTATTCCCGTCCTTCCCAGTCTGTTCCCATCCTTCCTGGGTTTATTCCCAGGGTTATTCCCGTCCTTCCCAGTCTATTCCCACCATTCCCAGTCTATTCCCACCATTCCCAGTCTATTCCCGCCATTCCCAGTCTATTCCCATCATTCCCAGGTTTTTCCCGTCCTTCCCAGTCTATTCCCATCCTTCCCAGGTTATTCCCACCATTCCCAGTCTATTCCCACCTTTCCCAGGTTTATTCCCAGGTTTTTCCCAGTCTCTTCCCGCCCTTCCCGGGCACTCTCGGGTCCTTCCCGGCTCCGGCCCCCCCGCCGGGCCGGGCTCAGGGAACGTTTAATTCGGGGCTTTATCCACAAACACTCCCGGGCTAAAAATATCCCGGCTCAGCGCTCCCGGCCGGAGCTGCTTTGCCTTTTTTGACGGGATCGCGCCCGGGGCAGCGCCCGGGGCTCCGCTCCTGTCCCCGCGGGGACCCGGCTCTGGGGACACGGCGCCCGGGGACCCCAAATCCTGCGTGTCCGGATCCGGGGGGCCGAACTCACTCCTGGGGTCCCCAATTCCTGGGAATTCCGGCTCCTTGGGGATGGATGAGGGGACAGGGGCGGCACCTTGGTGGCCGTGAGGTGAGTGCTGTCCCCACGCTGGGGATGTCCCGGTGTCCCGGTGTCCCTGTGTCCCTGTGTCTCGTGTCCCGGTGTCCCGGTGTCCCTGTGTCCCTGTGTCCCTGTGTCCCGGTGTCCCTGTCACCCTCTGTCCCGGTGTCCCTGTCACCCTCTGCTGTCCCCGTGTCCCTGTGTCCCGGTGTCCCGGTGTTCCTGTGTCCCTGTGTCCCTGTCACCCTCTGCTGTCCCCGTGTCCCTGTGTCTGGTGTCCCCGTGTCCCCGTGCTGGGGATGTCCCTGTGTCCCGGTGTCCCTGTCACCCTCTGCTGTCCCGGTGTCCCGGTGTCCCTGTCACCCTCTGCTGTCCCGGTGTCCCCGTGTCCCTGTCACCCTCTGCTGTCCCCCGGCCTGGAGGAGATTCCCGAATGTGGCATCAGAGGCGCCATCCGAGCTCCCAGGGAAAACCTCTCCTTGTCACCCCCCAGACTGGGGTGGCTCCAGTGTCCCCTCCTTGTCACTCCCCAAACTCGTCCCCTCGAAGCCACCACCGGCCGTTTGTGCCCCCCGTGGTGGCCCCGGGCCAGCGGGTGACACCCAGAGAGACCTGGGGACCCCCGGTGGGATGGCACAGCCGGACAGGGACAGAGCACACCTGACAGGCTGGGGACACCTCGGGAGGGTCGGGGACACCTCGGGAGGTTTGGGACACTTCGGGAGGGTCGGGGACACCTCGGGAGATTTGGGGACACCTCAAAAGGGTCGGGGACACCTCGGGAGGGTTTGGGGACACCTCGGGAGGGTTTGGGACACTTCGGGAGGGTCGGGGACACCTCGGGAGATTTGGGGACACCTCAAAAGTGTTGGGGACACCTCAGAAGGGTCGGGGACACCTCGGGAGATTTGGGGACACCTCAAAAGGGTTGGGGACACCTCGGGAGGGTTGGGGACACCTCGGGAGATTCGGGGACACCTCGGGAGGGTCGGGGACACCTCAGAAGTGTCGGGGACACCTCGGGTACATCAGGGATCCGTTGGGAATGTTTCGGACCCCTCGGGAAGGTCGGGGACACTTTGGGAAGACTTGGGGACCCTCTCGGGAAGATCAGGGACCCTTTGAGAAGATCAGGGACCCCTCGGGAGGGTCGGGGACACCTCGGGAGGGTCGGAGGTCCCTCGGTAGGGTCGGGGTCCCCTCGGGAGGGTCGGGGGCCCCTCGGGAGGGTCAGGGACCCCTCGGGAGGGCCGGGGTCCCCTCGGGAGGGTCGGGGGTCCCTCGGGAGGGTCGGGGACCCTTTGAGAAGATCGGGGACACTTCGGGAGGGTCAGGGACCCCTCGGGAGGGTCAGGGACCCCTCGGGAGGGCCGGGGTCCCCTCGGGAGGGTCGGGGGCCCCTCGGGAGGGTCGGGGGTCCCTCGGGAGGGTCGGGGACCCTTTGAGAAGATCGGGGACACTTCGGGAGGGTCAGGGACCCCTCGGGAGGGTCGGGGTCCCTCGGGAGGGTCGGGGGCCCTCGGGAGGGTCGGGGGTCCCTCGGAGGTGCCGGGGGTGCCCGGGCTGCCCCCCGCCCCTCCGGCATCCCCCGGAGCGTTTCCCGCGGCGCTGGCGGATGTGGGGCGACGTTCGCTGTTTGCGCCGTTGAATTTTTTTTAAGTTTCCTCCTCCGAGCTGCAGAGTTTCCTCTCTCCTCCCGCCGCGCTGCCGGCGGATGGGCCGGGCGGGGCCGGGCCCGGCGGGACCTGCGGAGCGCCCGCTGCCCCCGGGGCCGCTCGGTGCGCGGGGATCGGGACCGGGAACCGGGGCGGGGACGGACCGAGCGGTGTGGGGGTGGAGGGAGGGGCGAGGGGTCAAGCGAGGGGGCGAGGGGTCAAGGGAGGGGGCGAGGGGTCAAGGGAGGGGGCTGAGGGGTGACGGGGACGTGCGGGTGACGGGGATATGGGGGTGACAGGGATATGGGGGTGACGGGGACGTGGGGGTGACAGGGATGTGGGGGTGATGGGGACATGGGGTGACGGGGACATGGGGGTGACAGGGACATGGGGGTGACGGGGACGTGGGGGTGACAGGGCCGGGTGTTGACGGGGACATGCGGGTGACAGGGACATGGGGGTGGCAGGGATATGGGGTGACAGCAACATGGGGGTGACAGCGACATGGGGGTGACAGCAACATGGGGGTGACGGGGACATGGGGTGACAGGGATATGGGGGTGACAGGGACGTGGGGGTGACAGGGCCGGGTGTTGACGGGGACACGGCCAGAGGCGATTCCAGAGCCCGGAGCTGATGGGAAACCCAAGGGAGAGGAGCGAGGAGCAGGCGGGATGGACTGGGATGGACTGGGATGGACTGGGATGGACTGGGATGAACTGGGATGAGGCTGGGATGGACTGGGATGAACTGGGATGAGGCTGGGATGGACTGGGATGAACTGGGATGAGCTGGGATGGGGCTGGGAGGGGCTGGGATGGGCTGGGATGAACTGGGATGGGGCTGGGATGGGGCTGGGAAGGACTAGGATGAGCTGGGATGGGGCTGGGAAGGACCAGGATGAACTGGGATGGACTGGGATGAGCTGGGGTGGAGCTGGGATGAGTTGGGATGAGCTGGGATGGACTGGGATGGACTGGGATGGAGCTGGGATGAACTGGGATGGACTGGGATGAGGCTGGGATGGGGCTGGGAAGGACTGGGATGAGCTGGGATGGACTGGGATGAGCTGGGATGAACTGGGATGAGGCTGGGATGAGGCTGGGATGGGGCTGGGAAGGACTGGGATGGACTGGGATGAACTGGGATGAACTGGGATGGACTGGGATGAGACTGGGATGGGGCTGGGAAGGACTGGGATGAACTGGGATGAACTGGGATGAGCTGGGATGGACTGGGATGAGCTGGGATGGACTGGGATGAACTGGGATGAGCTGGGATGGACTGGGATGGACTGGGATGAGCTGGGGTGGACTGGGATGAGCTGGGATGGACTGGGATGAACTGGGATGGACTGGGATGAGGCTGGGATGGGGCTGGGAAGGACTGGGATGGACTGGGATGAACTGGGATGAGCTGGGATGGACTGGGATGAGCTGGGATGGACTGGGATGAACTGGGATGAGCTGGGATGAGCTGGGGTGGACTGGGATGAGCTGGGATGGACTGGGATGAACTGGGATGAGCTGGGATGAGGTGGGATGAAGCTGGGATGGGGCTGGGAAGGACCAGGATGAACTGGGATGAGCTGGGATGAGCTGGGATGGACTGGGATGGGGCTGGGAGGGGCTGGGAAGGACTGGGATGAGGCTGGGAGGGACTGGGATGAACTGGGATGGACTGGGATGAGGCTGGGATGAACTGGGATGAGCTGGGATGAGGCTGGGATGGGATAAAATGGGACTGGGATGAGCTGGGATGGGGCTGGGAAGGACTGGGATGAACTGGGATGGACTGGGATGAGCTGCCGGGAGGGGGCAGAGACCTCCTGGAGCACCCCGAGCCCACCGGGACCTGCCCCGAGCCCACCCCAGAATACCCCAAGCCCCCCCTGACCTGCCCTGAGCCCCCCCTGACCTGCCCTGAGCCCCCCCAGCCCCACCCCAGAACGCCCCCAGCCCCTCCCTACACCCGCCCGTGGAACCCCCGGCGGATCCCCCCCCACCCCGCACCCCCCCGCCCCCTCCCTCACGTCCCTCGTGTCCCCTCAGGGATCCCCCGGCCATGGAGGGACCCTCGGTGCTCGGGCCCTGCTCGTGGCACAAGCGCCGCGCGTGGGTCCGGCAGAGCCGCGGGTGGCGCGGGGGCGAGCGGGAGGACGAGGAGGAGGAGGAGGAGGAGGAGGAAGAGCAGCAGGAGGCGCCCGCTGAGCCCTGGGAGCCGCCACCGCAGCTGGGCCGAGGTCAGGGGCACCCCGGGGTGCGGGAGGGACCCCAAGGCTGGGCTGGGACCCCTCACGGGTGTCCGTGTCCCCCCAGGCAGCGTCTGCAGCAAGATCCGGACGTGGCTGCGGGACTGCGGGTGAGCGGGGACAGGCGGGGTCAGCCGGGGTCACAGCCCGTTTCTGGGGGTCAGCCGGGGGTCACAGCCCATTCCGGGGGTCACCCGGGGGTCACACCCCGTTTCTGGGGGTCACCCGGGGGTAGCAGCCCCATTCCCGGCGGTCACAGTCCATTCCGGGGGTCACACGGCGGCCACCGCCCCATTCTTGGGCGTCCCGGGGGTCACAGTCCCATTCCAGGGGTCACAGCCCCATTAATGGGGGTCACAGCCCCATTCCGGGGGGTCGCAGCCCCATTTCTGGGGGTCACATCCCATTCTGGGTGGCACCCGGGGGTCACACCCCATTCCGGGGGTAGCAGCCCCATTCCAGGGGTCACAACCCCATTTCTGGGGGTCACAGCCCCATTAATGGGGGTCACACCCCATTCCGGGGGGGTCACAGCCCCATTAATGGGGATCACACCCCATTCCCGGGGATCACAGCCCCATTTCTGGGGGTCACCCGGGGGTCACACCCCATTCCGGGGGTAGCAGCCCCATTCCAGGGGTCAAAACCCCATTTCTGGGGGTCACACCCCGTTCCTGGGGTCACAGCCCCATTCCGGGGGTCAAAACCCCATTTCTGGGGGTCACAGCCCCATTCCCGGGGGTCAAAACCCCATTTCTGGGGGTCACACCCCATTCCTGGGGTCACAGCCCCATTCCAGGGGTCACACGGCGGTCACCCCCCCATTCTTGGGCGTCCCGGGGGTCACAGTCCCATTCGTGGGGGTCAAATCCCCATTTCTGGGGGTCACCCGAGGGTCACAGCCTTTTCCTGGTGTCGGGGTTCGGGATTTGGGGTTCGGGGCTCGTGGCCCGGGCTCGGGGTTCGTGGTTGGGGTTCGTGGTTCGGGTTTGGGGTCGGGGTTCGGGGTCGGGTCCGTGGTTCGGGTTAGGGTTCGGTTTGGGTTCGGGATTCGTGCTTCGGGTTCGGGTTTGGGGTCGGGGTTCGTGTTCGTGGTTAGGGTTTGGGGTTCGGGTTCGGGGTTTGGGGTCGGGGTTTGGGTTTGGGTTCGGGTTCGGGTTTGGATTCGGGGTTCGGGTTCGGATTAGGGTTTGGGGTTTAGGGGTCGAGATTCGGGTTCGGGTTTGGGGTCGGGGTTTGGGTTTGGGGTCGGGGTTCGAGGTTCGGGTTCGGGGTTTGGGGTCGGGGTTTGGGTTTGGGTTCGGGTTCGGGGTTCCGGTTCGGGTTTGGGGTTCGGGGTCGGGTCCGTGGTTCGTGGTTCGGGTTCGGTTTGGGTTCGGGATTCGTGCTTCGGGTTCGGGTTTGGGGTTGGGGTTAGTGGCTCGGGTTCGGGTTCGGGTTTGGGGTCGGGTTCGGGGTTCGGGTTCGGGTTTGGGGTCGGGGTTCGGGTTTGGGGTCGGGGGTTCGGGGGTTCCGGGGTTAGTGGTTCGGGTTTGGGGTCGGGGTTCGGGTTTGGGGTCGGGGTTGGGGTCGGGGTTCGGGTTCGTGGTTCGGGTTCGGGTTTGGGGTCGGGGTTCGGGTTTGGGGTCGGGGTTCGGGCTCGGGTTCGGGTTCAGGTTTGGGGTCGGGGTTCGGGTTTGGGATCGGGGTTCGTGGTTCGGGTTCGGGGTTTGGGTTTGGGTTCGTGGTTCGGGTTCGGGTTTGGGGTCGGGGTTTGGGTTTGGGTTCGGGTTCGGGGTTCCGGTTCGGGTTTGGGGTTCGGGGTCGGGTCCGTGGTTCGTGGTTCGGGTTCGGTTTGGGTTCGGGATTCGTGCTTCGGGTTCGGGTTTGGGGTTGGGGTTAGTGGCTCGGGTTCGGGTTCGGGTTTGGGGTCGGGGTTCGGGGTTCGGGTTCGGGGTTTGGGGTCGGGTTCGTGGCTCGGGTTCGGGTTTGGGGTCGGGGTTCTGGTTCGGGGGCTCCGTGGCCCTGACCGGGGCCGTGCTCTGGCTCAGGGCGGCAGCGCTGGACGAGCCGAGACCCGCCGGGCCCTGCGGTACGTCACCATTGTCCCCTCGGTGTCCCCAAGGGCCACCCACTGTGCGGTCCCCTCGGGGGTGTCCCTGAGTGTCCCTGAGTGTCCCTGAGTGTCCCCTCCCGGTGCCGCAGCCGGTGACAGCAGCGGGACGAGCTGCGAGGACGATCTGAGCCTGGGGGCTGAAGGTATCGGGGGTCCCCGTGGCGTCACTGTCACCCCCCGCTTGTCCCCAAGTGTCGCCCCGGGGCTGTGACAGGAGCGGGACGTGTCCCCAAACCGTCCCCGCTGTCCCCGCTCCCTTTTTCCAGCTCCGCTGCTCCCGGGGAGCCGCCAGGCCGCGGGCAGGTGAGATTTGGGGTCCGGGGGGGACATTTGTCCCTGTGTGTGGCGGTGGCGGTGTCACCTCGGGTGTCCCTCCAGTGTCCCCTCCCCGCTCAGGGCTCAGCGGGATCGGCACCTCAGCCTTGGGGACAGCACGGCCTGCAGTGGCCCCTCCAGTGTCCCCTCCAGTGTCCCCCCCAGTGTCCCCCCCAGTGTCCCCCCCAGTGTCCCCTCCAGGTGAGGCCGGGGAGGCTCGGGGTGCTCGGGGGGTTCCGGTGTCCCGCGGTGTCACTCGGGCTGTCGCTGTCGCTGTCCCCCCCCAGCCTGTCGCAGCTGCTGGCCCGGTGCCAGTCGGACGCCGAGGACATCCTGCGCGCGCTGGGTTTTGGGGGGTCGGAGCCGGGGGGCGCCGCCCGGGTCCCCCCGCGCTTCTTCTCGGCCCCGTCCCGCGCCAGCGGCATCGACCTGCGGCTGTTCCTGCGGGCCCAGGAGCGGCGCCGCCACACCGAGGACCCGTGGCTGCAGCTGGCCGGTGAGCCCGCCAGGGCCACCAGGGCCACCAGGGTCACCAGGGTCACCAGGGCCACCAGGGTCCCCAGGGCCACCAGGGCCACCAGGGTCACCAGGGCCACCAATGTCCCCAGGGCCACCAGGGTCACCAGGGTCACCAGAGCCCCCAATGTCCCAAATGTCCCCAATGTCCCAGGGCCCCCAGCGTCCCCAGGGTCACCAGGGCCCCCAATGTCCCCAGGGTCCACAGTGTCCCCAATGTCCCCCTGTCCCCGCTGTCCCCAATGTCCCCAGGGTCCCCAATGTCCCCAGGGTCACCAGTGTCCCCAATGTCCCCAATGTCCCCAGGGTTCCCGCTGTACTCGCTGCCACCGCTGTCCCCTCTGTCCCCAATTTCCTCTCTGTCCCCCCTGTCCCCGCTGTCCCCAGTGTCCCCGCTCTCCCCCGTCCCCAATGTCCCCTCTGTCCCCTCTGTCCCCCCTGTCCCCTCGGTCCCTCCTGGCTTGATGCCAAACGCTCCCGTGCCTCAGTTTCCCCCGACGGGAGCTGCGGGAATCCCCCCCCGAACCCCCCTGACCCCCCCGGTGTCGCCCCCAGGTCGCTTCCAGCAGGTCCAGGCTCTGGCCGCCACCGCCGACTCTTTCTTCTGCCTCTACTCCTACGTGTCGCGGGCCCCCCTGCAGCGCATCGCGCCCGCCCGGCCCTATCGCGACATCCCCGACAGTCCCGAGCGGCCCGGGCAGCGCCTGAAGCGCGCGGTGTCCTCGCTGTGCCTCTACACGGGGGGGGGACACGGCGACATCCCGAGGGGGGGGACCCTGGGGGCGACCCCCAGCACCCCGGGGGCCAGGAGGGATCGCGACACGGGCGCGGCGCTGCGATTGTCGCAGAGACCGAACCCTGTGGCGACAGCGTGGGGACACCCGGAGCGCTGCTGTCCCCACGGCCGGGGGGTTCGGGGCTCGCGGGGGGGCACGAGGGGCGATGTCACCGCCCCCGGACCCCCCCTCGGGGCTCGGTGCCACCAAAGTGTCGCAGCGAGGGCTGGGGGTGACAGCGACGGGACCCCCGGGAGGGTCCCCAAACCCCGGAGAGACCCCCGAGGGGCGGCGGAGAACTTGGAGATGGAGGAGGTGAGGAGGAGGAGGGGAGGAAGAGGAGGAGGAAGAGGAGGAGGAGGAGGAGAAAGAAGAGGAGGAGGAAGGAGGAGAAATAGGAGGAGGAGGAAGGGAAGGATGAGGAGGAGGAAGGAGGAGAAAGAGGAGGAGGAGGAGGAGGAGGGGAAGGAGGGGAAGGAGCTGGAGCGGGAAATGTCCCCGGAGCCTCGGAGGCTTTTAAGGTTTAAATGATTCAGAGTTCAGGGTTTAAATGATTCAGAGTTTAAGGTTTAAAAGATTCAGAGGCTCGGGCGGGGCCCGGGGGGAGCCCGGGTCACTCCCCCCCTCCCCCCCCCACGGTCACTGTCACGCACGGACCGGGCCGGGACGCGCGTGGGGACACCAGGGACACGCGGGGGCGGTGGCGACACCTTTGTGGGGACAGCGGTGACACGCTCGGCCCCGCGCCAACCCCCCGCAGGTGCTGAGCGAGGAGGAGGAGGAGGAGGAGGATGGTGGGGATGATGAGGATGAGGAGGATGAGGAGGATGAGGAGGATGAAGCCGCTCACTGCCCCCATTCCTCCGTCAGGACGCTGAGGAGTGAGTTGGGGGCTTCGCCACCCTCCTGGGGGGACACGGTGCCAGCGTGTCCCCTCCTTGTCCCAACCTTGTGCCCTCCTTGTCCCAACCTTGTGCCCTCCTTGTCCCCCCGTGTCCCGCCCTGTCCCCGCCCTGTCCCCGCCCTGTCCCCCCGTGTCCCCCCGTGTCCCCCCGTGTCCCCCGTGTCCCCCCGTGTCCCCCGTGTCCCCGCAGGTTCCCCGCTCCCCGGTCCCTCTCACCGCCGCCGTTTCGCGGAGGAGCCGCTCCCGCCCTGGGCCCCCCCGAGGGTCACCTGAGGCCACCTCAGCCGGACCTGGGACCTCGGCCGGGTGTCCCAGAGACGTTTTGGACACGCGTGTGACACGTGTGACACCTGTGGTGTGTGTGTGGGTGTGGGTGTGGCACGTGTGAGTGTTCGGCACAGAAAAAACTCCGGACTCGGGATTTCGCCCAATTTTTTGTCCCCTCCTTGTCCCCCAGCCCTGTGGCTCGGGGTCTGCGGTGGGGACGTGTCCCCAACCCCTGGAGACGTGTCCCCAACTCTCGGGGATGTGTCCCCAACCCCTGAGGATGTGTCCCCAACCCCTGGGGATGTGTCCCCAGCTCTCGGGGATGTGTCCCCAACCCCTGAGGATGTGTCCCCAACCCCTGGAGACGTGTCCCCAACTCTCGGGGATGTGTCCCCAACCCCTGAGGATGTGTCCCCAGCCCTTGTGGATGTGTCCCCAATCCTCGGGAACGTGTCCCCAACCCCTGAGGATGTGTCCCCAACCCCTGAGGACGTGTCCCCAACCCCTGAGGATGTGTCCCCAACTCTCGGGGACGTGTCCCCAACCCCTGAGGACGTGTCCCCAACCCCTGAGGATGTGTCCCCAACCAACGGGGACGTGTCCCCAACCCTCGGGAACGTGTCCCCAACCCCTGACGATGTGTCCCCAATCCTCGGGGACGTCACTTGCACTTTTGCCACGTTGGTTGCACTATAGGGGAGGGGTGGGGACCCAATAAAGTCCCCAAGGGATGACGCGGTGGCTGCGTCCGTGTGTCCGTGTGTCCGTGTGTCCGTGTGTCCGTGCGTCCGTGTGTCCGTGCGTCCGTGTGTCCGTGTGTCCGTGTGTCCGTGCCTGGGGGGTGGCATGACGGGGACAGCTCAGGTGCGAGCCCCAGGACATGGGCAAGGAGCCACCGCTGCCCCTTTGTCGCTGTAACCGTGTCGCTGTCCCCGTGTCGCTGTCCCCTGTCCCTGTCCCCGTGTCCCTGTCCCCGTGTCCCTGTCCCCTGTCGCTGTCCCCTTGTCACTGGCCCTGTGTCACTGTCCCCCTATAACTGTCCCTGTGTCACTGTCCCCGTGTCCCTGTCCCCTGTCCCTGTCTCCGTGTCACTGTCCCTTTGTCGCTGTCCCCGTGTCGCTGTCCCCTGTCGCTGTCCCCTGTCGCTGTCCCCTGTCCCTGTCCTGTGTCCCTGTCCTGTGTCCCTGTCCCCTGTCGCTGTCCCCTGTCGCTGTCCCCTGTCGCTGTCCCCGTGTCCCTGTCCTGTGTCCCTGTCCTGTGTCCCTGTCCCCTGTCGCTGTCCCCTGTCGCTGTCCCCTGTCGCTGTCCCCTGTCGCTGTCTCCGTGTCCCTGTCCCCTGTCGCTGTCCCCTGTCGCTGTCCCCTGTCGCTGTCCCCTGTCTCTGTCCCCGTGTCCCTGTCCCCTGTCCCTGTCCGCTGTCCCTGTCCCCTGTCGCTGTCCCCCCCTCCGTGTGCCGGGGGTGTCACCCCCAGTGCGTGGGAAGGGAGATCCGGGAGCTGCCGCAGCCCCGGGGCTGTCCCGTGGAGAGCAGCCAGGGGGATAATCCGGGATTATCCGCGGCCCCTCCGATCCCAAATCCCGGGAGGGGCGGGGGCGGTGCCTGTCGGGATGGATTCGGTGCGTCCAGGATCAACCCCGCGCTGGGAGTGCGACCCCAGGTCTGGGTGTGCAGGGACCCCCGGTGCCATCCCCACCCTGGTTCCCTTCCCATTCCCGTTCCTGTTCCCATTCCCATCCCATCAATCCCATAAATCCCATAAATCCCATAAATCCCATAAATCCCATAAATCCCATAAATAAATCCCATCCCATCCCATCCCATCCATCCCATCCCATCCCATCCCTCCCATCCCATCCCATCCCATCCCATCCCATCCCATCCCATAAATCCCATCAATGTATCCTATAACTCCCATCCCATCCATCCCATCCCATCCCATCCCATCAATCCCATAAATTCCATAAATAAATCCCATCCCATCCCATCCCATAGTCCCATTCCCATTCCTAGGGGATGTCACCAACCCCTGGGGGATGTCACCAACCCCTGGCTGATGTCACCAACCCCTGGCTGATGTCACCGACCCCTGGGGGATGTCACCAACCCCCGGGGGATGTCACCAACCCCTGGCTGATGTCACCGACCCCTGACAATGTCACAGACCCCCGGGGAATGTCACCGACCCCTGGGGGATGTCACCGACCCCCGGGACACCCAGGGCCGGTCCCACCCCACCGGGAGCCAGACTGGGAGCGGGATGGGGTTGGGGACACGCTGGGACATCTCCACCGCGCTCTCCCGAGCTCCAGAACATTCCACGGACGCCTTAGACCCCGCAGCGCTCCCCAGCCGGGTTTTAGGGTTCCCCAGCCGGGTTTTAGGATCCACAGCCGAGTTTTAGGATCCCCAGCGGGGTTTTAGGATCCCCAGCCGGGTTTTAGGATCCCCAGCCGGGTTTAAGGGTTCCCCAGCCGGGTTTTAGGATCCCCAGCCGGGTTTTAGGATCCCCAGCCGGGTTTTAGGATCCCCAGCGGGATTTTAGGATCCCCGGCCGGGTTTTAGGATCCCCAGCGGGATTTTAGGATCCACAGCCGAGTTTTAGGATCCCCAGCCGGGTTTTAGGATCCCCAGCCGGGTTTTAGGATCCACAGCCGAGTTTTAGGATCCCCAGCCGGGTTTTAGGATCCCCAGCGGGGTTTTAGGATCCCCAGCCGGGTTTTAGGATCCCCAGCCGGGTTTTAGGATCCACAGCCGAGTTTTAGGATCCCCAGCGGGGTTTTAGGATCCCCAGCGGGGTTTTAGGGTTCCCCAGCCGGGTTTTAGGATCCCCAGCCGGGTTTTAGGATTCCCCAGCCGGGTTTTAGGATCCACAGCCGAGTTTTAGGATCCCCAGCCGGGTTTTAGGATCCCCGGCCGGGTTTTAGGAACCCCAGCCGGGTTTTAGGGTTCCTCAGCCGGGTTTTAGGATCCCCAGCCGGGTTTTAGGATTCCCAGCCGGGTTTTAGGATCCCCAGCGGGGTTTTAGGATCCCCAGCGGGGTTTTAGGATCCCCAGCCGGGTTTTAGGATCCCCAGCGGGGTTTTAAGATCCCCAGCCGGGTTTTAGGATCCCCAGCGGGGTTTTAGAATCCCCAGCCGAGTTTTAGGATCCCCAGCCGGGTTTTAGGATTCCCCAGCCGGGTTTTAGGATCCCCGGCCGGGTTTTAGGATTCCCCGGCCGGGTTTTAGGATCCCCGGCCGGGTTTTAGGATTCCCCAGCCGGGTTTTAGGATCCCCAGCCGGGTTTTAGGATCCCCAGCCGGGTTTTAGGATTCCCCAGCCGGGTTTTAGGATCCCCAGCCGGGTTTTAGGATTCCCCAGCCGGGTTTTAGGATTCCCCAGCCGGGTTTTAGGATTCCCCAGCCGGGTTTTAGGGTTCCCCAGCCGGGTTTTAGGATCCCCAGCCGGGTTTTAGGATCCCCAGCCGGGTTTTAGGATCTCCAGCCGGGTTTTAGGATCCCCAGCCGGGTTTTAGGATTCCCAGCCGGGTTTTAGGATCCCCAGCGGGGTTTTAGGATCCCCAGCCGGGTTTTAGGGTTCCCCAGCGGGGTTTTAGGATCCCCAGCGGGGTTTTAGGATCCCCAGCGGGGTTTTAGGATCCCCAGCCGGGTTTTAGGATCCCCGGCCGGGTTTTAGGATTCCCCGGCCGGGTTTTAGGATCCCCAGCGGGGTTTTAGGGTTCCCCAGCCGGGTTTTAGGATCCCCAGCCGGGTTTTAGGATTCCCCAGCCGGGTTTTAGGATTCCCCAGCCGGGATTTAGGATCCCCAGCCGGGTTTTAGGATCCCCGGCCGGGTTTTAGGGTTCCCCAGCCGGGTTTTAGGATCCCCAGCCGGGTTTTAGGATCCCCGGCCGGGTTTTAGGGTTCCCCAGCCGGGTTTTAGGATCCCCAGCCGGGTTTTAGGATCCCCAGCCGGGTTTTAGGATCCCCAGCGGGGTTTTAGGATCCACAGCGTGGTTTTAGGATCCCCAGCCGGGTTTTAGGATCCCCAGCCGGGTTTTAGGGTTCCCCAGCCGGGTTTTAGGATCCCCAGCCGGGTTTTAGGATCCACAGCGTGGTTTTAGGATCCCCAGCCGGGTTTTAGGATCCCCAGTCGGGTTTTGGGATCCCCAGCGGGGTTTTAGGATCCCCAGCCGGGTTTTAGGATTCCCCAGCCGGGTTTTAGGGTTCCCCAGCCGGGTTTTAGGATCCACAGCCGAGTTTTAGCATCCCCAGCGGGGTTTTAGGATCCCCAGCGGGGTTTTAGGATCCCCAGCGGGGTTTTAGGATCCCCAGCCGGGTTTTAGGATCTCCAGCCGGGTTTTAGGATCCCCAGCCGGGTTTTAGGATCCCCAGCGGGGTTTTAGAATCCCCGGCCGGGTTTTAGGATTCCCCAGCCGGGTTTTAGGATCCCCAGCGGGGTTTTAGGGTTCCCCAGCCGGGTTTTAGGATTCCCCCGCGGGGTTTTAGGATCCCCAGCCGGGTATTAGGATTCCCGGCCGGGTTTTAGGATTCCCGGCCGGGTTTTAGGATTCCCCAGCGGGGTTTTAGGATCCCCAGCCGAGTTTTAGGATCCCCAGCCGGGTTTTAGGATCCCCAGCCGGGTATTAGGATCCCCAGCCGGGTTTTAGGATCCCCAGCCGGGTATTAGGATCCCCAGCCGGGTTTTAGGATCCCCAGCCGGGTTTTAGGATTCCCCAGCCGGGTTTTAGGATTCCCGGCCGGGTTTTAGGATCCCCAGCGGGGTTTTAGGATCCCCAGCCGGGTTTTAGGATCCCCAGCCGGGTTTTAGGATCCCCAGCCGGGTTTTAGGATCTCCAGCCGGGTTTTAGGATCTACAGCCGAGTTTTAGGATCCCCGGCCGGGTTTTAGGATCCACAGCCGAGTTTTAGGATCCCCGGCCGGGTTTTAGGATTCCCCAGCCGGGTTTTAGGATCCACAGCCGAGTTTTAGGATCCCCAGCCGGGTTTTAGGATCCCCAGCCGGGTTTTAGGATCCACAGCCGAGTTTTAGGATCCCCGGCCGGGTTTTAGGATCCCCGGCCGGGTTTTAGGATCCCCAGCGGGGTTTTGGGGGGATTTTGGGGCCGTTGAGGATGAATCAGTCCCACGGGACGGGGACGCTGCCGCAGCACAAAGCGGCTCCTCTCCCGGTGAGGGATTAACTCGCCGCTCCAGGATCCCGATTCCCGCCCGGGGGGCTCTGGCTCTGCCTCCCGGATCTGCCGGCCCCAAATCCCCGCCCGAGGCAGGGCTGGGCTCTCCTCACCCTCCTCTTCCCACCGGGAAGGAACGGGACGCTCCGAGCCGGCGGGAACGGGGCAGGGATGTGGCACAAATCCTGCCCGGGGCGCTGGGAGGGTGGAAAGCACCCAGGATCCATCGCCGGGCGCGGCTGCCAGGAGGAGGATGCGGCCAAGCCGTGGGAGCCGCTTCCCACGGGAGCGGGAGCTGCAGGGGGGGCAGGGAAGGAGCGGGGGGGGAGCCGGGTTCTGCTTTTGGGGCTGGATTTGGTGCCGGGTGTTCTCCAGCCCCATCCTTAATCCCCAAATCCGGCCCCAGCCAGATCTACCCAGCCCCAGCCCCATTCACATCCAGCCCCAGTTCTACTCCCAGTTCCATCCCCAGTTCCAACCCCAATTCCATCCCCAATTCCAACCCCAATTCCATCCCCAGTTCCATCCCCAATTCCATCCCCAGTTAATCCCCAATTCCATCCCCAATTCCATCCCCAGTTAATCCCCAATTCCAACCCCAATTCCATCCCCAATTCCATCCCCAATTCCATCCCCAGTTCCATCCCCAGTTCCATCCCCAATTCCAACCCCAGTTCCATCCCCAGTTACATCCCCAATTCCAACCCCAATTCCATCCCCAATTCCAACCCCAGTTCCATCCCCATTTCCATCCCCAATTCCAATCCCAGTTCCATCCCCAAATTCCAACCCCAGTTCCATCCCCAGTTAATCCCCAAATTCCAACCCCAATTCCATCCCCAGTTCCATCCCCAATTCCATCCCCAATTCCATCCCCAGTTCCATCCCCAATTCCATCCCCAATTCCATCCCCAATTCCTCATCCTCATCCCCCCAGGGTCACAGCTCTGGGGCCATGTCCTGTCCGTGGTCTCTCCCTGTCCTGTCCATGGTCACTCCCTGTCCCAGCCGTGTCCATCCCGTGGTCACTCCCTGTCCATCCCGTGGTCACTCCCTGTCCTGGCCGTGGTCACTCCCTGTCCATCCCGTGGTCACTCCCTGTCCAGCCCATGGTCACTCCCTGTCCTGTCCATGGTCACTCCCTGTCCATCCCGTGGTCACTCCCTGTCCTGGCCGTGGTCACTCCCTGTCCTGGCCGTGGTCACTCCCTGTCCATCCCGTGGTCACTCCCTGTCCTGGCCGTGGTCACTCCCTGTCCTGGCCGTGTCCAGTTGCCCCACCCCAAAAGGGACAGAGACGTTCCTGTCCCATCCCAGAGGAGCAGCTCACCCCTCCTGTCTGTTTTCCACCAAGGTCTGGGGAACCCATTGCTGGAGAGTGTGGGGGCCTGGGAGGGGCTGTGGGGTGCACTGGGATGCTCTGGGGGTGCACTGGGATGCTCTGGGGTTGCACTGGGGTGCACTGGGATGCTCTGGGGTTGCACTGGGGTGCACTGGGATGCTCTGGGGGTTGCACTGGGATGGTCTGGGGTTGCACTGGGGTGCACTGGGGTGCACTGGGGTGCCCTGGGATGCTCTGGGATTGCACTGGGGTGCTCTGGGGTTGCACTGGGATGGTCTGGGGTTGCACTGAGGTGCACTGGGGGACACTGGGGTGCACTGGGGTGCTCTGGGGTTGCGCTGGGGTGCACTGGGGGACACTGGGGTGCACTGGGATGCACTGAGGTTGCACTGGGGTGCACTGGGGTGCTCTGGGGTTACACTGGGATGGTCTGGGGTTGCACTGGGGTGCACTGGGGTGCACCAGGGGACACTGGGGTGCTCTGGGATGCTCTGGGGCTGCACTGGGGTGCACTGGGATGGGCTCCAGGCCGCTCCGCGGGGGCTCTGCGCACTCAGGAACTGCCCCAGGGCTGTCCCGGGGGGGCGCGGGGCTAATCCGGGCTAATCCTGCCCTGGCACGGGCGCCTGCCCGCACCTGGAAAATCCCGCACGTGCCCAGGTCCCTTCAAAAGGGGCAGAGCGCGCTCCGGGCTCATCCCGGCTCATCCCGGCTCATCCCGGCGCTCCGGGCTCATCCCGGCTCATCCCGGCCCATCCCGGCCCATCCCGGCTCATCCCGGCTCATCCCGGCTCATCCCGGACCTTCCATCCCGGCGCTCCGGGCTCATCCCGGCTCATCCCGGCTCTCCCATCCCGGCTCATCCCGGCTCATCCCGGCTCATCCCGGACCTTCCATCCCGGCGCTCCGGGCTCATCCCGGCCCATCCCGGCTCATCCCGGCTCATCCCAGCTCATCCCGGCTCTCCCATCCCGGCCCATCCCGGCTCATCCCGGCCCATCCCGGCTCTCCCATCCCGGCTCTCCCATCCCGGCTCATCCCGGCTCTCCCATCCCGGCTCATCCCGGCCCATCCCGGCTCTCCATCCCGGCTCTCCCGGCCCATCCGGACCCCAAAGCCGCCAGGATGAAGCTCCGGACGGCGCTGCTGCTGCTGCTGCTGCTGGCCGGGCTCGCCAGCCTGGGCACGGCCCGTGAGCCGCGGGACACCGAGGGGACACGGGAGACACGGGGGGACACGGGGGGGACACGGGGGGGACACGGGGAACACCTGCGGGACACGGGGGGCACACCGGGGGTACACGGGGGAGACACGGGGGGACACGGGGTGGCATCTGCGGGACACGGGGGACACCGGGGGGGACACCGGGGGATACGGGGGACACGGGGGGACACGGGGGGACATGGGGGACACGGGGGGACATGGGGTGGCACTGGGGGAGCAACTGGGGGACACCGGGATGGCACTGGGGGAACACGGGGAGACATGGGGGGGCATCTGGGGGACACGGGGGGGGACACGGGGGGGGACACGGGGGGGGACACCGGGGGACACGGGGGAGACACGGGGGGGGACACGGGAAACACCTGCGGGACACGGGGTGGCACAAGGCGACACCGGGGGGATACGGGGTGGCACTGGGTGGCACTGGGAGTGGCACTGGGAGGGTTCGGGGGTGCGGGACGGGGACCGGGGTGTCCCCAGACCGGGAGGGGTCCTGGGGCTCCCGCCCCCCGCCCAGCGCTGCTCTCCCTCCCGCAGGGCCCGCGGAGCAGCGGAACTCGAGGGGCCTCCTGGAGAAACTCGGGAACATCCTGGACCCCCACGAGGAACCCCCGGAGCTGCCGTTCCCCAAAAATGAGCCCCACGCGCTGCTGGACCCCGAAAATGAGCCCCACGCTCTGCTGGACCCCGAAAATGAGCCCCTGCTGCCGCTGGACCCCGAAAATGAGCCCCACGCTCTGCTGGACCCCGAAAATGAGCCCCACGCGCTGCTGGACCCCGAAAATGAGCCCCTGCTGCCCCTGGACCCCGAAAATGAGCCCCTGCTGCCCCTGGACCCCGAGAATGAGCCCCACGCGCTGCTGGACCCCGAAAATGAGCCCCACGCGCTGCTGGACCCCGAGAATGAGCCCCACGCGCTGCTGGACCCCGAGAATGAGCCCCTGCTGCCGCTGGGGTGGTTGGTGGGGTCGGTGCTGGACCTGGGGGAGGCTGATGTGAGCTCCGAAGAGCCCGAGGAGGCTGAAGAAGAGTCTGAGGAGGCTGAAGAGGAGTCCGAGGAGGCTGAAGCAAGCCCAGAGGAGGCTGAGGAGGCTGAAGAGGAGTCCGAGGAGGCTGAAGGAAGCCCCGAGGAGGCTGAAGCAAGTCCCGAAGAGTCTGAGGAGGGTGAAGAGGAGTCCGAGGAGGCTGCAGCAAGCCCAGAGGAGGCTGAAGCAAGCCCAGAGGAATCGGAGGAGGCTGAAGCAAGCCCCGAAGAGCCCGAGGATCCCAACGCGAGCTCCTCAGAGTCGGAGGATTCTGAATCAAGTTCTGAGGAGCCCGAGGACCACAAAGAGAGCCCCGAGGAGTCCGAGGAGGCTGAAGCAAGTCCTGAGGAGGCTGAAGCAAGCCCAGAGGAGTCCGAGGAGGCTGAAGCAAGCCCCGAAGATCCCGAGGAGGCTGAAGCAAGCCCAGAGGAGGCTGAGGAGGCTGAAGCAAGCCCAGAGGAGTCCGAGGAGGCTGAAGCAAGCCCCGAGGAGGCTGAAGCAAGCCCCGAGGAGGCTGAGGAGGCTGAAGAGGAGTCCGAGGAGGCTGAAGCAAGCCCAGAGGAGTCTGAGGAGGCTGAAGCAAGCCCCGAGGAGTCCGAGGAGGCTGAAGCAAGCCCCGAGGAGTCCGAGGAGGCTGAAGCAAGCCCCGAGGAGTCTGAGGAGGGTGAAGCAAGCCCCGAGGAGTCCGAGGAGGCTGAAGCAAGCCCAGAGGAGTCTGAGGAGGCTGAAGCAAGCCCCGAGGAGTCCGAGGAGGCTGAAGCAAGCCCCGAGGAGGCTGAGGAGGCTGAAGCAAGCCCCGAGGAGTCCGAGGAGGCTGAAGCAAGCCCCGAGGAGTCTGAGGAGGGTGAAGCAAGCCCCGAGGAGTCCGAGGAGGGTGAAGAGGAGCCCGAGCAGGTCGAGGTGGATCCCACCCTCCTTGCGGAGCTGGCCAACATCCTGCAAGGTTTGGACCCCCCCCGCTAAACCCCCCCCGACCCCCGAGGGAAGGAAGAGACGATCCTGGGGTTCAGTCCCTGCTCCTGGGGGGGGGGGGGTTGGCGCTGCCGGGTGAGATGGGAGCGATCCCGCAGAATTGGGAATGATCCCTGGGAACGATCCCTGGGAACGATCCTACATCTCTGGGAACGATCCCTGGGAAGGATCCCATATCCTTGGGAATGAGCCCACATCCCTGGGAATGATCCCTGGGAACGATCCTTGGGAATGATCCTTGGGAATGATCCCATATCCTTGGGAATGATCCCTGGGAATGATCCCTGGGAACGATCCTACATCCCTGGGAATGATCCCCTATCCCTGGGAACTATTCCTGGGAGTGACCCCACCCCTCTGGGGGTGACCCCACACCCCTGGGGGTGACCCCACCCCATTGAGGGTGACCCCACAGCCCTGGGGACCCTGGGGACATTGAGGGTGACCCCACCGCGCTGTCCCGGCTCCGGGCCGGGGGGAACGCGAGGCTCCGACCCCCCGAGGCACGGGCGGGGCTGGGACAGGGACGGTGACCCCGGGACGTGCCGGGAGGGGGGCGGGGAGCCCCTCGGGGTGCTGGAGCCCCCCGGTTTTCCCCCGCAGAGGCCGAGGCAGCCGAGAAGAACCAGGGCGCCCTGTCCCACCTCCTGGACGCGCTGAACTGGCTGATCACGCGTCTGAGCAATCACATCCTCGGGTGCGCACCGGGGCTCGGGCTGCGGCCCCTAGGTCAGCGCCCCCCAAAAAGGGTCCCGGCCCCTCCTGGCGCCCGTGGGGAGGGGGCTGGGGGCGGCCGGGGGGTCCCGGGTGGGGTGGGGAGCGGGCCGGGTTCAGCCCCGCTGTGGTTTGTTCTCTTTTCCAGGTGAGCCCTGAGCGCTGCGGGCGGATCCCGGCTCGTCCCGAGGCTTTTCCCGCTCCGCACGTCCCAAAAACCGCGATCCTGGATAAACCCATCCCAAAGAAACCGATCTCAAATAAACTGATCCTGAATAAACCAATCCCAAAGAAACCGATCTCAAATAAACTGATCCTGAATAAACTGATCCTGGATAAACCGATCCCAAAGAAACCAATCTCAAATAAAGCAGATCCCAAATAAACCAATCCCAAATAAACTGATCCTGAATAAACCGATTCTAAATCATCCGAACCCAAAAAACGCAATCCTGAATAACCAATCCCAAAGAAACCAATCCCCAATAAAGCCGATCCCAAATAAACCAATCTCAAATAAAGCTGATCCCAAATAAACTGATCCTAAATAAACTGATTATAAATAAACCAATCCCAAATAAACCAATCCCAAATAAACAAACCCCAAATAAACTGATCCTGAATAAACCAATCCCAAATAAAGCCGATCCCAGATAAACTGATCCCAAATAAACTAACCCCAAATAAACCAACACCGAATAAAGCCGATCCCAAACAAACCAATCCCAAATAAAGCCGATCCCAAATAAACCGATTCTAAATAAACCAACCCCAAATAAACCAATCCCAAACAAACCAATCCCAAATAAACCGATCCCAAATAAACCAATCCCAGATAAAGCTGATCCCAAATAAACCGATCCCAAATAAACCGATCCCAAATAAACCAATCCCAAATAAACGAATCTCAAATAAACCAATCCCATATCAACCGATCCCAAATAAACCGACCCCAAATAAAGCCGATCCCAAACAAACCGATCCCAAATAAACCAATCCCAAATAAACCGACCCCAAATAAAGCCGATCCCAAACAAACCAATCCCATATAAACCGATCCCAAACTCTGCCGCCGTGTCCTGCCGCTCTTTGGGGGTGGGAAATGGGGCCGGGGTCCAGCTCAGTGAATCGGGGACCCCCCGAGCCCATCCCGGGGCCTTTGGGGGTCCCGGTGCCCATTTTGGGGTTTTTTCCTCCCTCACCCATCCCGGGATGCCGGGACCCCTCCAGCTGTGCCCAGCTGTGCCCCACAGCCCCCACCCCGACCCCAAAATCTCCCTCCCAGTCAGGAACTGGGTCCTGCCCCCCTTTTTGGGGGGGGGTCTCTGTCTGCCGAGGCCCTTCCAGGACGGGACCCCCTCCCCCAGCTCAGTGCCCAATTTTTGGGGTGTCTCGGAGCTCTGGGGGGTCCCTCCTCACTCTGGGGGTGACCTCCAGATTTTTTTTTTTTATTTTTTTTTTTTTTTTTTTATTTTTTTTGGGGGGAGGGGTCCTTGGGGACCACCCTGGCGGTGTCCCCGCTGCCACCCCCCACCCCCCACCCATGGGTGCTCCTGTTTTTTGGCAGCTCTGGCACCTCCCGGCTCTGCCCCTTTTTTTTTGGGGGGGCCGCGGTTTCCATGGTGACAGCGATGAGGTGACAGCGATGAGGTGACAACGATGAGGTGGCAGCTCCGTGGGAAGCGGGAGATCTTGGCGGGGATGGGGGAGGGGCATGAAGCAGTTCTGAATCTTTTTTTTTGGGACTTTTTCGGGACCCCGAGCCCGGTCCCGGTTCCGGGAAATCCTTGGCGGGGGGTTGCGATCCCCCCAAAAAATGAACTGGCTGAACTGGTTCCCAGTTTGGGAGCCCAGTAAGGGACTCGTGGCTCTGTTGGTCACCCCCAACTCCCTCAGGATGGGGGAAAACCCAAAATTTATGATTTTCCCCTCAAAAAATCCCCTCTAGGAACAAACCCAGCCCTTCCCGGCGTGGGGAAATTTCTCATTCCGGTGCGGATCTGCCTCATCCTCATCCTCATCCTCATCCTCATCCTCATCCTGTGTGCTCATCCTCATCCTCATCTTCATCCCTCCTTCATCCCTCCTTCATCCTCATCCTCATCCTCCTCCTCCTCGCTGGCTGCCATCTCACCGCGCCTCCTCCCGGGCAGTTTTTCACCAAAATCCGCGTTTTTCGGGCCAGTTTTCCCGCAGGGAAACGCGCTCCGTGCCAGCTCTGGATGCCCAGGGATGCGGAGGGGGCGGAAAAATGAATTCGGTGCGAGCTCCCAGCGCAGGTGAGAGAATTCACAGCTCCACAAAAATCACAAAAATCAGCTTTTCCGGCTGTTTTTATATATATATATATATATATTTTTTTTTTTTTCCTCGAGGAAAAGGCTGGCGGTGAGCAGAGCGCTGCCGCAGAGTGGGATGTCCCCAGGGAGGTGGCACAAGTTGTCCCCGACAGCTCCTCCCGCTGTCGTTGTCCCCTGAGCGATTTTTGGGATGGATTTGGGGGCTGGGATCCGGTTCCGGCCGCTGGGTTGGGGACACCCGGTGTGAAAATGTCACCAGCGGCCACCCGGGGTGTGGCGCTGTCCCCAAATGTTGGGAATTTCAATAAAACGTTCAAATTCAAATGAAGGGGCGGAAAAATTGAGCGGGGACTTCAGGGAGTTTTGGGATCAGCGGCTCCGGGGTGGTGACATCCAGGTGACGTCACCAGCTCCCAGGTGGTGGCATGGAGGTGACGTCATCAGCTCCCAGGTAGCGACAGCGATTCTAATTAATTTGGGTTCATGGAGCAATTAATAAATTTATCTGGGGATGCTCGGGAAATCCGCGATCCCTGCACGATCCCATCCCTCGGGATGCCCTGGAAAATCCCGAAATCCCCCCAAGCCCCCAGATCCCGGAGTGCGGGAGGGGCGGGGCCCCCTCTTCCCTTGATCCCCTCAGCTCTCATCCCCTGCTCCGCTCATCCCTCATCCCCTGATCCCTTCACCCCCTCATCCTCTGATCCCTCATCCCCTGATCCCTTCACCCCTTATCCCCTGATCCCTTCACCCTCTGATCCCCTCAGCTCTCATCCCCTGCTCCGCTCATCCCTCATCCCTGATCCCTCATCCCTGATCCCTTCATCCCTTGATCCCCTCATCCCTGATCCCTTCATCCCTGATCCCTCATCCCTGATCCCCTGATCCCCTCATCCTTCATCCCCTGATCCCTTCACCCCTTATCCCCTGATCCTCTCATCCCTTCACCCCTCATCCTTCATCCCCTGATCCCTCATCTCATCATCCCTGATCCCCTGATCCCTTCACCCCTTATCCCCTGATCCTCTCACCCCCTCATCCCTCATCCTCTCATCCCTTCACCCCCTCATCCTTCATCCCCTGATCCCCTCACCCCTGATCCCCTCACCCCTGATCCCCTGATCCCCTGATCCCTTCACCCCCTCATTCCCATCCCCTCACCCCCTCATCCTCTGATCCCCTCACCCCCTCACCCCGATCCCCTGATCCTATCACCCCCTCATCCCTCATCCCCTCACCCCTCACCCCTGACCTCCTCACCCCCTCACCCCGATCCCCTGATCCTATCACCCCCTCATCCCTCATCCCCTCACCCCTCTCCCCTGACCTCCTCACCCCCTCACCCCTGATCCCCCAATCCCTTCACTCCCTCATCCCCATCCCCTCAGCCCGGATCCCCTCAGCCCTGATCCCCTCAGCCCTGATCCCCTCATCCCCTCATCCCCTCACCCCTCACCCCTGACCCCCTCATCCCCTCACCCCGATCCCCTCAGCCCTGATCCCCCATCCCCTCATCCCTTCACCCCCTCATCCCCTCACCCCGATCCCCTCATCCCCCATCCCTCACCCCCCACCCCCCCTCCCCATCCCCCATCCCCCACCCCAGCGGATTTTCCGGGATCTGGCGCTGTTCCCCCGCTCCCCCCGGGACCGCGGGCTCGGCTCCACGCCTGGGTCGGGGCCAGCCTGGCCCAGGTGCGGCCGCAGCCCCCGGGGGCCATTCGGGGGGTTCCGGGGGGGGGAACTGGGCAGCCCCGGGACAGGGGCAGCAGCTGGGCCAGGGCTGTGCCAAGCGGGCCGAGCCGTGCCCGCAGCTCAACATCTGGGGCCCGCGCCGGGGGTGCGGCCAGCAGCGCCCCCGGCGTGCCAAGGCCGCCCCTCCTCCTCCTCCTCCTCCTCCTCCTCCGGGAGCCCCAGGAAATGGGGGATCCGCGTTTCTGGGGACCCCCGAGCTGCCGCTGTGACCCCACAGGGGTGTGAGGGGTGCGTGGCCCCAAACAGCAGGGGGGGGATCCTGGAGCGGCGCCCGGGGTGCGGGGTGTCCCCGTCCCCCGAGGCGTGTGAACTGCGCTGGGACCCCCCCAAATCCCCCCAGAGCCTCCAGGGTGAACCCCAAATCCTGACCCTCCAAACTCCCCAGGCTGTGCTGAACCCCAAATCCTGACCCTCCAAACTCCCCAGGCTGTGCTGAACCCCAAATCCTGACCCCCCAAACCCGCCCAGGGCAGTGCTGAACCCCAAATCCCGACTCTCCAAACCCCCCAGGCTGTGCTGAACCCCAAATCCTGACCCTCCAAACTCCCCAGAGCAGTGCTGAACCCCAAATCCCGACTCTCCAAACCCCCCAGGCTGTGCTGAACCCCAAATCCTGACCCCCCAAACCCGCCCAGGGCAGTGCTGAACCCCAAATCCCGACTCTCCAAACCCCCCAGGCAGTGCTGAACCCCAAATCCCGACCCTCCAAACCCGCCCAGGGCAGTGCTGAACCCCAAATCCCGACTCTCCAAACCCCCCAGGCAGTGCTGAACCCCAAATCCCGACTCTCCAAACCCCCCAGGCAGTGCTGAACCCCAAATCCCGACTCTCCAAACTCCCCAGGCTGTGCTGAACCCCAAATCCTGACCCTCCAAACTCCCCAGGCTGTGCTGAACCCCAAATCCCGACTCTCCAACCCCCCCCCAGATTCCTCCCGAACCCTCCCGCGTGGGGATCCCACTCGGGGACAAGTCCCGGCTCCCCCCAAATTCCGCTGCCGGAGGGATGTTGGTCCTGGGGACCCCTCGAGGGAGCGGGGGACACCCAGGGGACACCGTGGGGGGGCAGAGGACACTCAGGGGACACCGGGGGACATCAAGGGGACACTAGGAGACACCAGGGGACACCCAGGGGACATCCAGAGGACCCCGGGGGGGGGGCCAGGGGACACCGTGGGGGGGCCAGGGGACACCCAGGGGACACCCAGGGGACCCAGGGGACACCCGGGGACGCCTGGGGGGGTGGCAGGGGACACCGAGGGGACACCGGGGGACACCGGGGGACATCAAGGGGACACCAGGGAACGCCTGAGGGGGGCAGGGGACACCCAGGGGACACCGGGGGACACCCAGGGGACACCCAGGGGACATCCAGGGGACATCCAGAGGACCCCGGGGGGGGCCAGGCGACATCCAGGGGACACCCAGGGGACACCAGGGGACACCGGGGGACACCAGGGGACACCAGGGGACACCCGGGGGACACCGAGGGGACACCAGGGGACAGCGGGGGACACCAGGGGACACTTGGGGGACACCCAGGGGACACCAGGGGACACCGAGGGGACACCGGGGGACACCGGGCGACACCGGGGGACACCGGGGCACCCCGCGGGGCTCAGCTCTGAGCGCTCCCGCCAGCAGAGGTCAGCTCTGCCCCGGGGATGCGGGAACCGCTCGCGTGCGGCTCCATGTGCGGCCCCGGGGGTGACTCCGTGCGCGCTTCCCGGTCTGATTCCCTGTGATTCCGTGGGTGATTCCCTGAGTGATTCCCTGTGATTCCGTGCGCGCTTCCCGGTCTGATTCCCTGCGATTCCGTGGGTGATTCCCTGAGTGATTCCCTGTGATTCCATGTGCGATTCCATGTGTGATTCCATGAGTGATTCCCTGTGATTTCCATGTGTGAGTCCATGTGCGATTCCATGTGCGATTCCATGAGTGATTCCCTGTGATTCCATGTGTGATTCCATGAGTGATTCCCTGTGATTCCCTGTGATTTCCATGTGTGAGTCCACGTGACATTCCCGGTCTGATTCCCTGCGATTTCCATGGGTGATTCCAAGGGTGATTCCGTGGGTGATTCCATGTGTCATTGCCAGTTTGATTCCCTATGCGATTCCATGTGCTATTCCCTGTCATTCCATGGGTGATTCCATGTGTGATTCCCTGTCTGATTCTCTGTGCGATTCCTGGTCTGATTCCCTGTGATTCCCTGTGTAATTCCACGTGTGTTTGCATGGATGATTCCCAGTGATTCCCTGTGCTATTCAATGGAAGATTCCATGCATGACTCCCTGTGATTCCCTGTGATTCCAGGTCTGATTCCCTGTGATTCCCTGTAATTCCCTGTGATTCCCTGTAATTCCCTGTAATTCCCTGTGATTCCCTGTGATTCCATGTGCAATTCCTGGTCAAATGCCATGTGATTCCCTGTGATTTCCTGTGCAATTCCCTGTGATTCCATGTCTGATTCCATGTGATTCCCTGCGTGATTTCATGGGTGACTCTGTGTGAAATTCCAGGTCTGATTCCCTGTGTGATTCCATGTGATTCCATGTGATTCCATGGGTGATCCCACGTGAGATTCCAGGTCTGATTCCCTGTGTGATTCCCTGATTCCCTGTGTGATTCCCTGTGTGATTCCCTGATTCCCTGTGTGATTCTCTGTGTGATTCCCTGTGTGATTCCATGTAATTCCCTAATTCCCTGTGTGATTCCCTGATTCCCTGTGTGATTCCATGTAATTCCCTAATTCCCTGTGTGATTCCCTGTGTGATTGATTCCCTGATTCCCTGTGTGTGTGATTCCCTGTGTGATTCCATGTGATTCCCTGATTCCCTGTGTGATTCCCTGATTCCCTGTGTGATTCCCTGTGTGATTCCCTGTGTGATTCCCTGATTCCCTGTGTGATTCCCTGTGATTCCCTGATTCCCTGTGTGATTCCCTGTGTGATTCCCTGTGTGATTCCATGCGATTCCCTGATTCCCTGTGTGATTCCCTAATTCCCTGTGTGATTCCCTGATTCCCTGTGTGATTCCATGCGATTCCCTGATTCCCTGTGTGATTCCCTGTGGGTTGTCACCTCCCTTCCGAGGCTGACACGAGGGATCCCAGGACCCCACCCAGGACCCCTCCACGAGACACATTCCCATCAGGAAAAATTCCCTGTGGGAAGGGCTCCTGAGGATTCCCGTCAGGAAAAATTCCCTCTGGGAAGGGCTTCTGGGGTGTTTCCAACAGGAAAAATTTCCCCTGGGGGGTTCCGGGGGGCTCCCAGCAGGAAAAGCCCCTTTGGGGGAGTTCTGCCCCAAAAAGTTCTTTTTTCCCTGCCCCTTTCTGCCCCCTCCCCTCCTTCCCAGCTCTGGAAAAACTGGGAAACTGGAGCAGGAAAATGAGGGATGGGGAAACTGAGGCACGAGCGGCGCCAGAGCTTCACTCCCGGCACCTCAGGCGCCTCCCACTCTGTCACCCACACCCGGAGGTTTTTGGGGTGCAGGAGCCCCCGCCGAGTGTCCCCAACCCCCGCGTGTCCCTTCATCCCCACCGAGATGGGGAAAATCCCCGAGGGGGAGTTTGGACACCCCAAAACTCATCCGAGGGGGGACCCCCGGGGGACAGCGTCCCTTTGTCCCCTCCCCCCGCGCCACCTCTCGCCGGTGCCACCATCGCTCAAAGTGACAAGCGCGGGTCAGCGGGCGCTGGCCGCAGCCCCCCCCGCCCCCAGCCCAGCCCGGGGCCCCCCAGCCCCTCATTTCTCCCTAATTGCATTCCCCAGTGTGATGCAAATGAGGCGGCCCGGGCGCAGCTGCCGGGATGAAATTAAACCCCGTTAATACGCGCTAATTGCGCTTCCGCGCGGGCCCGGGAATTCCAGCCTCGCTTTTCCCCGATATTTGCTCTGGAAATTGCGCTCCCCCTTCCAGGGGCTGGGCTGAGCTCCCCTGGGTCCCTCAGCCCCAAACTCGGCCCGGTTTTGGGGTTTGGGGACGCCTGGGGTGGGTTCGTACCCTTTTCCAGGTGGAACATCCCAAATTTCTCTTCTTTTGGCCAGTCCGGGAAGATTTGGGAGGGTCCCGTGTCCCCTAAATCCTGGTGGAGCTGTTGCTGTCCCCCGGGGCTGAGGAGGAAGAGGAGGATGATGATGATGATGATGATGATGATTTCAGGGGGGTTTTGCTCGAGGAAGGGAAGAGGAAAGGGAAAGGGGATAAGAAGAGTGGAAGGGGGAATGAAATAGGCAGGAGATAAGGGAAAAGGGAAAAGGGAAAGGGGAAAGGGGAAAGGGGAAAGGGGAAAGGGGAAAGGGGAAAGGGGAAAGGGGAAAGGGGAAAGGAGAAGAGAAGAGAAGAGAAGAGAAGAGAAGAGAAGAGAAGAGAAGAGAAGAGAAGAGAAGAGAAGAGAAGAGAAGAGAAGAGAAGAGAAGAGAAGAGAAGAGAAGAGAAGAGAAGGGAAGAGAAGGGAAGAGAAGGGAAGAGAAGAGAAGAGAAGAGAAGAGAAGAGAGAAGAGTGTGACAAGAGAAGGGGAAGGGAAAAGACAAGAGGAAGGGAAGGGAAAAGGGAAAGGAAGAGAAGAGGAAAAGGAAAGGGATAAAGGAAGGGGAAAGGGATAAGAGAAAGGGAAGAGAATAAGGGAAGGGGATAAGAGAAGGAGAAGGGAAAAGAAAAGAGGAAGAGAAGAGGATAAGGGAGGGAGAAAAGGATAAGGAAAGGGAAAGGGGATAAGAGAAGGGAAAGGGATAACGGAAGGGGATGAGGGAAGGGAAAAGGAAAGGGGATAAAAGAAAGGGGATAAAGGAAAGGGATGAGGGAAGGGATAAGAAAAGGGAAAAGGGAAGGAGATAAAGGAAAGGGATAACGGAAGGGAAAAGGAAAGGGGATAAAGGAAAGGGGATAAAGGAAAGGGATAACGGGAGGGGATGAGGGAAGGGGAGCCCACCAGCCCCGGGAACATCTTTGCCGAGCGTTCCCGGGGGGCCGCGCCCGCCGCGACCCCAACAGTTGCGGGGCCCCCGCACAATGGGATCAGCACGTGGCCGCCTCAGACAAAGCCCCGCGCCCCTCGGGGGTCCCGGGGGGAGCCCGGGCCGTGTCCCCCCTTCCCCGGGGCGCCCACCGGGCCCTTTGTGCGGGTGCCGGGACCTGTTGGAGCCATCTGTCAGGGGGGGCCCGCAACAGGCAGATTTATCGGCCGCAATCTGTTCGGGAAGGGAGCCACGGGGCCGGCTAATGAATTAATTAGTATTCCTCATAATCCCGGCCTGCCGGGGCCGCGATTCCCGGCGCTCCCGGGCAGAGGGGAAGGGTCCCGCCGGGCTGGGGGGTGCGCGGGGGTTTGGGGAGCAGCGGGTGGCTGAGGGGGGTGAGTTTTGGGGTGTCATCGCTGTCCCCCATTTCCAGCTCCTGCCCCAAATTGGGGAACCCCAAGTACGAGGGTCTCCGCAGTCCTCAGGGCAAGTCGAACAGCGCAGGAAGCCCGGAATTTTTTTTTTTGGGGTGTCCCCGAGTCCCCATCCAGGGATTCCCGAGGACCGGGGGTGTCCCCCCCGCCTCTCCCCCATCCCGGGGCGCTCCTGCCGTGGGGGTCCCGGGGGGGAGGAGCTGGGCCCGGTCCCTCCCCCGTGGGAGGAGCCACGCGGGACCCGCGGCCGGGCAGGAGCCGCGAGCAGCGCGGAGCTCTCAAAACCTCCCGGTGCTCTCTAGGTGCCGCTCCCGGTGCGGTCCCGGTGCGCTCCCGGTGAGATCCCGGTGCGCTCCCGGTGCGGTCCCGGTGAGATCCCGGTGCGGTCCCGGTGCGCTCCCGGTGAGATCCCGGTGCGCTCCCGGTGCGGTCCCGGTGAGATCCCGGTGCTGCTGATTTCCCGGTGCTCTCTCGGTGCCGCTCCCGGTGCGGTCCCGGTGAGATCCCGGTGCGGTCCTGGTGCGGTCCCGGTGCGGTCCCGGTGAGATCCCGGTGCGGTCCCGGTGCGGTCCCGGTGCCGCTGATTTCCCGGTGCTCTCTCGGTGCCGCTCCCGGTGCCGCCTCTGCTGAACTCCCGGTGCCGCTCCCGGTGCTCTCCCCGTTCCGCTCCCGGTGCCGCTCCCGGTTCCCTCCGGTGCGCTCCCGGTGATCTCCCGGTGATCTCTCAGTGCCGCTCCCGGTGCGCTCCCGGTGCCGCTCCCGGTTCGCTCCCGGTTCGTTCCCGGTTCGCTCCCGGTTCGTTCCCGGTTCGCTCCCGGTTCCCTCCGGTGCGCTCCCGGTTCGCTCCCGGTGATCTCTCAGTGCCGCTCCCGGTGCGCTCCCGGTGCCGCTCCCGGTGCTGACCCCGCCATGTCCCCGGACGAGTGACACAAGTGACAGCGGGGACTCGCTGCGGTGCCCAGGTAAGGCCGGACCGGGACCCCCGGGGGTGCCCCCGACGGGCGCTCGGTGCTCCCGGGGTGGCGGAGCGGGGGGATCCCGGCACGGGGGTGCGGGGAGAGGGGCGGGATGGGGTCACGGCGGCTCCGGTAGCGGCGGGGGACAGAGCCTGAAATCATCATCATCATCACCATCATCATCACCATCATCATCATAATCACCATCACCATCATCATCATCATCACCATCACCATCATCACCATCACCATCACCACCATCATCACCATCATCACCATCACCATCATCACCATCATCATCACCATCACCATCATCACCACCATCACCATCATCACCATCATCACCATCACCATCATCACCATCATCACCATCATCACCACCATCACCATCACCATCATCACCATCATCACCATCACCATCATCACCATCATCATCACCATCACCATCATCACCATCATCATCACCATCACCATCATCATCACCATCATCATCACCATCACCATCATCACCATCATCATCACCATCACCATCATCATCACCATCATCATCACCATCACCATCATCACCATCATCACCATCATCACCATCATCATCCTCAGAGCCGCGGTCCCGGTACCGGGTGGGGACGCAGCGAGAGTGCGGCGACCCCCGGGTCTGGCAGGGGATGGGGAAGGAGGAGATTTCCTCGGGCAATTCCCGCTTTGTGGAATTTCTTCCTTTTTTAAAAACATTTTTTTTTTTTGTAAATTAATATTCTGCGGAAAGAAAGCAAAATCCCCCTAAAAATTGCAGCGGGATTTCCAAAGACAGAACTTTTCCCAGAAATGCAGAGCAGGGGCGCGGGGCTCCCCTCGAGAAGGGAACCCCAAACTCGGGGATGGATCCTGGGGAGCAGCGAGGGGACCCCGAGGATGGGGGGAAGGGACCTCCGGCTGCAGCCTGGGGGAATTTTTGGGGCAAATCTGCAGCGTTTTGGGGCCAATCTCAACGGAGCCGGGTTCAGCCCCTCACCCCAAAACCGCTCCGTCCCCGATTTCCCGACCTCCAGGAGTTAATTGGGGCTGCGTGGTCCTTTGGGGATACGACAGCAATTAACACCCTAATCCCGCCCGGGAGCCCCATCACGCGTAATTAAAAGTGGGATTTTCCGCGTGGGATGCTCGGGAAAAGGGAGCCGCGGCTCGGGCAGCACTTCCAGCAAAGCTGCTTAGGGGCTAAAGCTTTATGGAATGAGCAGGACGGGGGCGGGATTGGCGGGGGGTGATTAACGGGGACCCGGCGCTGCCGCCGAGGGTGAGGGAGGCTCGGGGGAAGGGAAATCTCCCACCGGGAATTCCCGGCCCGCTTTTGGTCACCCCCCGATGTGATAAATGTGGGGGTGGAAGGGGTTCAGGAGCGGGAACAACCCCGAAAATGGGATGGCTGGAAAGTTGGCGGAGCTCAGGGAGAGGCGTCAGCGGCTCCTAAATGAAATCTGCTGGAAACTGAGAGGGAAACAAATGGGGGAAAAAGGAATCTGTAGGTGCGGGGAGCGAGCAGAAAGCTGCTGGAGGGAGAATTTCCCCGTCCCCACGTCCCTGTCCCTGCCTTGCAGAGCTCGGGGGACGCCCCAAACCCCCTCGGGCATGGCCGAGCTCGGCAGCCAGGGCTGGATGGGCGAAGTGCCGGGAGCCGAGGGCGAGCTGCAGGAGGGGAACGGCCCGAGCGGAGCCTTCGCGCTGGGACCCGCCCTGCCCCAGGAGCGCGACAGCGCGGAGGAGGAGGAGGAGGAGGAGGAGGAGGAGAGCGAGAAGCCGAAGAGGAGAGGCCCGAAGAAGAAGAAGATGACCAAGGCCAGGCTGGAGAGGTTCCGGGCCCGCAGGGTCAAGGCCAACGCCCGCGAGCGCACGCGGATGCACGGCCTGAACGACGCCCTGGACAACCTGCGGCGGGTCATGCCCTGCTACTCCAAAACGCAGAAACTCTCCAAAATCGAGACGCTGCGCCTGGCCAGGAACTACATCTGGGCCCTGTCCGAGGTGCTGGAGAGCGGCCAGACCCCGGAGGGGAAGAGCTTCGTGGAGATGCTGTGCAAGGGGCTCTCGCAGCCCACCAGCAACCTGGTGGCCGGCTGCCTGCAGCTGGGCCCGCAGCCGCCCTTCCTGGAGAAGCGCGAGGAGAAAACCTGCGAGCCGGGGCTAGCGGGCCGCTCCTTTGGCTACCAGGGGCTGCCCAGCCCGCCGTACGGCTCGGCGGAGCCGCCGCTGCTGGCCCTGCGGCCGCCGGCCTTCAAGGGCTCGCTGGACGCGTCCTTCGGGAGCCGCGGCCCCCAGCGCCCCTCGCCGCCCTACGAGGCGCCGCTGACGCCGCCGCTGAGCATCAGCGGCAACTTCTCGCTGAAGCAGGAGGGGCCCCCGGAGCTGGAGAAACCCTTCCCGTTCCTGGGCCACTTCCCGCCCGGCGCGCTCGCCACGGCCCGGCACGGCCCCGGCTGCCGCTTCCCCAGCGCCGCGCCCGGGTACGAGATCCCGCTGGAGCTGGAGCTGGGCTACGAGTCCTTCGGGCCGCACGGGGCGGGCGCGCAGCTCGGGGCCATCTTCGGGGAGTGACGGGCCAGCTTTACTGAGAGATGGGCCACCTTTACTGGGAGATGGGCCACCTGCGGGGAGAGAGGGGCCACCATCAGTGAGTGACGGGCCACCTGCGGGGAGAGATGGGCCACCTGCGGGGAGAGAGGGGCCACCTGCAGGGAGGGATGGGCCACCTCCAGCCAGTGAGGGCAGGCCCGGGCTCGGGCAGGCCCAGGTGGGTGCGGGGCTGGCCCAGGACGGACACGGGAGCGGCTCTGAGCGACTCTGCAGGACGAGCTGGCCCTGGAGATGGCCAGTGACACCGAGCTGCTGGCCCGTGGTGGCCATCACCCAGGGATGGTGGCCCTTCACCCAGGGACACTGGCCCATCACCCAGGGATGGTGGCCCATCACCCAGGGACACTGGCCCATCACCCAGGACACTGGCCCATCACCCAGGACACTGGCCCATCCTGCTGTGACACTGGCCCGTTGCCCTGGGTTGGTGGCCCATCATCCAGGGACACTGGCCCATCAACCAGGGACACTGGCCCATCACCCAGGGATGGTGGCCCATCACTCAAAGACACTGGCCCATCACTCAAGGACACTGGCCCATCACCCAGTGACACTGGCCCGTTGCCCTGTGACACTGGCCCATCCTGCTGTGACACTGGCCCGTCCTGCTGTGACACTGGCCCATCACCCAGGGACACTGGCCCGTTGCCCTGTGACACTGGCCCATCCTGCTGTGACACTGGCCCGTCCTGCAGTGACACTGGCCCATCCTGCTGTGACACTGGCCCGTCCTGCAGTGACACTGGCCCATCACCCTGTGACACTGGCCCATCACCCTGTGACACTGGCCCGTCCTGCTGTGACACTGGCCCATCACCCTGTGACACTGGCCCGTCCTGCTGTGACACTGGCCCGTCCTGCTGTGACACTGGCCCGTCCTGCTGTGACACTGGCCCGTTGCCCTGCGTTGGTGGCCCCATCCTTGCCCATCCCAGTTCCTTTCCTGGGGTCACCACGGTCCAGCCACGCCCTGTGCCCATCCCCCCCCCCTGCACCCCACAGCACACCCGGGAACTCCGGCTGGGATCCCAAATTCCTGAATCCCAAATTCCCGAATCCCGAATTCCTGAATCCCGAATTCCTGATTCCCGAATTCCAGAATCCCGAATTCCAGGATCCCAAATTCCTGAATCCCAAATTCCTGAATCCCGAATTCCTGAATCCCAAATTCCAAAATCCCAAATTCCTGAATCCTGAATTCCTGAATCCCAAATTCCAGAATCCCATATTCCTGAATCCCAAATTCCTGAATCCCAAATTCCTGAATCCCAAATTCCAGGATCCCAAATTCCTGAATCCTGAATTCCTGAATCCCAAATTCCTGAATCCCAAATTCCTGAATCCCGAATTCCAGGATCCCAAATTCCAGGATCCCAGCTGGAAGAGGAGCCCCTCCCCCTGCCCTGCTCCAAGCCTGTTTGAATTCCTTTATTTAATAATTAATATTAATTAAATAATAATTCAATAATATAAATATTAATTAATATTAATTAGGGGCTCCTCATTAATTCCCTCCCTTTCCCAGGGAATCCCGGGATGTGTCGAAGGTTTTTTTCCCCCTTCACCTTCCGGGCTCATTTTGGGAATTCCCTTTTGGAATTTTCGTGGTTATTTATTATCCGCTATTTATTTAATTTATTTTTATTTCCCTCCCCGGCCTCCCCGCCTGATTTTAACACTTTTATTAATTTTTTTTTCCTGCCGACAAACCCAAATATTTCCACATTTAATGCCAGATTTGGGATCCCGCCAGCAGTTCTCGAATTCTGAGATGAGCAATAATTTTTAAATGCTATGCAACGACTTTTTTTTTAATTTTATTTTATTTCCCAAATAAACCCGTTATTTTTGATCTCCTGCCCGCCCAAATCTCCCCGGTTTTGTACAAAATTTGGGAATTTGGAGTCGATTTGAGCCCCCAGATCCCTTTTGTACCGGAAGATGTTTTATCCTTTTGTAAAAAGAGCAGATTCGGGTTTTTCAGCCCAAATAAATTCTCGGTTTTGTTTCGCCCGGGGGTTGTTGCCTCGTTTTTTGGGGGGGATTTGGGGCGGGGAGTGCGAGGATCGGAGCCCCCCCCGTGCTGGGTCCGGGGGGTTTGGGGGGTACCAGGAATGGGGCAGAGCCCAAAGGGGGTCACGGGGCTGATTTGGGGTACCGGGGATGTCCCTCTGTCCCCCCGCGTGTCCCTCTGTCCCCCCGCGTGTCCCTCTGTCCCCCCGTGTCCCCCCCGTGTCCCCCCGTGTCCCCCCCGTGTCCCCTCTCGCGAGAGGCTCGGCTCGGGCTGAGGGCGGGGGGATCTCGGGGGGTCTCGAGGGGTTTTGGGGGGATCTCGGAGGGTCTCGAGGGGTTTTGGGGGGTCTCGAGGGGTTTTGGGGGGATCTCGGAGGGTCTCGAGGGTTTTTGGGGGGTCTCGAGGGGTTTTGGGGGATTTTGGGGGGTCTCGAGGGGTTTTGGGGGGTCTCGGGGGGTCTCGAGGGTTTTTTGGGGGGTCTCGAGGGGGTTTTGGGGCGTCTCGAGGGGTCTCGAGGGGGTTTTGGGGGGTCTCGGGGGCCCCCGCAGCTGCAGCCGGGTGGGCGGGACCCCGCGGGGCTGCTCCGGGCCAGAACCGGGCACGGGGGGAACGGGGGGAACCCCGTGTGACCCCAAAAATGAGGGAGCGGGTTGGGGGCGGGGGCGGCCCCGAATCTCCCGTGGGGGTGGGGGTGGGGATGGATGGGGACGGGCCGGCCTGGGCTGGATCTACCTGGGCTGGATCTACCTGGGCTGGGTTCACCTGGGCTGGATCTACCTGGGCTGGATCTACCTGGGCTGGATCTACCTGGGCTGGGTTCACCTGGGCTGGGTTCACCTGGGCTGGATCTACCTGGGCTGGGTTCACCTGGGCTGGGTTCACCTGGGCTGGATCTACCTGGGCTGGGTTCACCTGGGCTGGATCTACCTGGGCTGGATCTACCTGGGCTGGGTTCACCTGGGCTGGATCTACCTGGGCTGGATCTACCTGGGCTGGATCTACCTGGGCTGGGTTCACCTGGGCTGGATTCACCTGGGCTGGATCTACCTGGGCTGGGTTCACCTGGGCTGGATTCACCTGGGCTGGATTCACCTGGGCTGGATCTACCTGGGCTGGGTTCACCTGGGCTGGGTTCACCTGGGCTGGATCTACCTGGGCTGGATCTACCTGGGCTGGGTTCACCTGGGCTGGATCTACCTGGGCTGGGTTCACCTGGGCTGGGTTCACTTGGGCTGGATCTACCTGGGCTGGATCTACCTGGGCTGGATCTACCTGGGCTGGGTTCACCTGGGCTGGATCTACCTGGGCTGGATCTACCCGGGCTGGATTCACCTGGGCTGGATCTACCTGGGCTGGGTTCACCTGGGCTGGATCTACCTGGGCTGGGTTCACCTGGGCTGGGTTCACCTGGGCTGGGTTCACCTGGGCCGGGTCTCACCTTTTCCCGCTCCGGGGGTGGCTGAGAACGCAAAAGTGTCCCCTCCCCCCCTCCCCCCCTCCCCTCCCCCCGCCCCCCGGTGACACAAGGCGGGGCTGTGACACCCCGGTCCCCCCGGGTCCCCCCGGTCCCCCCGGTCCCTCCCGGTTCCCCCGGTCCCCCCGGGTCCCCCCCGGTCCCCCCGGTCCCCCCGGTCCCTCCCGGTCCCCCCGGTCCCTCCCGGTTCCCCCGGGTCCCCCCCGGTCCCCCCCGGTCCCCCCGGTCCCTCCCGGTCCCCCCGGTCCCTCCCGGTTCCCCCGGGTCCCCCCCGGTCCCCCCCGGTCCCCCCGGTCCCTCCCGGTTCCCCCGGTCCCCCCGGGTCCCCCCGGTCCCTCCCGGTCCCCCCGGTCCCCCCCGGTCCCCCCCGGTCCCCCCGGTCCCTCCCGGTCCCACCGGTCCCCCCGGTCCCCCCGGTCCCCCCGGTCCCCCCGGGTCCCCCCGGTCCCTCCCGGTCCCCCCCGGTCCCCCCCGGTCCCCCCCGGTCCCCCCGGTCCCCCCGGCTCAGGACAGCGGCCACTGCAGGGTCCGGCTGTGGCCGCGGCCCCCCCGCGCTGGCCGGTGGCCAAAGGCGCTCGGTGCCAGCCCCGCCGGGAGCCGCGCCAGCCACGGCTGAGGCCACAGCTGGGCCGGGGGACACGGGGGACACGGGGGGACACGGGGGGACACTGGGGGATGTGGGGGGACACGGGGGACACGGGGCAGGGGGTGTCCCCAGTGTCCCCGTGTCCCCAGTGCCCCCAGTGCCCCAATGTCCCCCCAGTGTCCCCCCAGTGTCCCCAGTATCCCCATTACCCCCAGTGTCCCCAGTGCCCTCAGTGTCCCCAGTGCCCCCAGTGCCCCAATGTCCCCCCAGTGTCCCCAGTGTCCCCCAGTATCCCCAGTATCCCCAGTGTACCAGTGTCCGGAGCAGCTGCACCTCCCATCCCCCCTGGGGGTTCCCGTGGGGGACATTGGGGGGCCCAAAAATCAATGGGGGGGATTCCCTGTCCCATGGGGGGATTCTCTGTCCCTGGGGGGATTCCCTGTCCCTGGGGGGATTCCCTGTCCCTTGGGGGGGAATTCTCTGTCCCTGGGGGGATTCCCTGTCCCTGGGGGGGATTCCCTGTCCTTGGGGGATTCCCTATCCATGGAGGGATTCCCTGTCCATGGCGGGATTCCCTGTCCATGGCGGGATTCCCTGTCCATGGGGGGATTCCCTGTCCATGGGGGGATTCCCTGTCCCATGGAGGGATTCCCTGTCCCTGGGGGGATTCTCTGTCCCTGGGGGGATTCCCTGTCCCTGGGGGGATTCCCTGTCCCTTGGGGGGGAATTCTCTGTCCCTGGGGGGATTCCCTGTCCATGGGGGGGATTCCCTGTCCTTGAGGGGATTCCCTGTCCTTGGGGGATTCCCTGTCCATGGGGGGATTCCCTGTCCATGGGGGGATTCCCTGTCCTTGGGGGGATTCCCTGTCCCATGGGGGGATTCCTTGTCCATGGGGGGATTCCCTGTCCTTGGGGGGATTCCCTGTCCCTGGGGGGATTCCCTGTCCTTGGGGGATTCCCTGTCCCTGGGGGGATTCCCTGTCCTTGGGGGATTCCCTGTCCTTGGGGGATTCCCTGTCCCTGAGGGGATTCCCTGTCCTTGGGGGGATTCCCTGTCCCTGGGGGGATTCTCTGTCCATGGAGGGATTCCCTGTCCCTGGGGGGATTCCCTGTCCTTGGGGGGATTCCCTGTCCCTGGGGGGGATTCCCTGTCCTTGGGGGGATTCTCTGTCCATGGAGGGATTCCCTGTCCCTGGGGGGATTCCCTGTCCTTGGGGGGATTCCCTGTCCCTGGGGGGGATTCCCTGTCCCATGGGGGGATTCCCTGTCCCTTGGGGGGATTCCCTGTCCTTGGGGGATTCCCTGTCCTTGGGGGATTCCCTGTCCCTGAGGGGATTCCCTGTCCTTGGGGGGATTCCCTGTCCCTGGGGGGATTCTCTGTCCATGGAGGGATTCCCTGTCCCTGGGGGGATTCCCTGTCCTTGGGGGGATTCCCTGTCCCTGGGGGGGATTCCCTGTCCCTGGGGGGATTCCCTGTCCTTGGGGGGATTCCCTGTCCCTGGGGGGGATTCCCTGTCCCTGGGGGGATTCCCTGTCCATGGGGGGGATTCCCTGTCCCTGGGGGGGATTCCCTGTCCCATGGGGGGATTCCCTGTCCCTTGGGGGGATTCCCTGTCCTTGGGGGGATTCTCTGTCCATGGAGGGATTCCCTGTCCCATGGGGGATTCCCTGTCCCATGGAGGGATTCCCTGTCCTTGGGGGGGGATTCCCTGTCCCATGGGGGGATTCCCTGTCCCATGGGGGGATTCCCTGTCCCATGGGGGGGATTCCCTGTCCTTGGGGGGATTCCCTGTCCCATGGGGGGATTCCCTGTCCCATGGGGGGATTCCCTGTCCTTGGGGGGATTCCCTGTCCCATGGAGGGATTCCCTGTCCCATGGTGAGATCCCCCGCCCCTCCTCCCCCATTCGGGGCCATCCCCCACCCCGGGGGTCCCGCTTTGGGCTCGGCCCGGTTTCCCCGGCAGGGAGGGGGTGTCGGTGGCCGGATAACTGCTAAGCCCCCCTAAAGCCGCGCTCTGAGAGCCGCAGTTCCGATCCTGGTCCGTAATCTGATCGCAGCCCTAATGCGCGCGGCTCGGGAACGCGCGCGGATTTTCCCGCTAAGCCGGAGCTCGGGCTCGGGGTCTCCTTTAATCGTCTTTTCCCTCCGGATTTGGGCGGCGAACTCTCGCTGCTGCCGGAGGAGGGAGCGGAGCGGCCCCGGGTGTGGCCGCGGGGGAAGCGCGGCCCAGGTGTGGAACCCCCGCCGCTGTCACCTCGGCGGCTCGGGGCAGAAATTTCCTCTCTCGACAGCTCCAGGAGTCGCTGCTGTGAGGGGTGGGGAGGGTTGTGAGTGGGGTGGCGAATTCCTGCAGCTTCATCTGTCCGTCTGTCTGTCCCAATCCATCCCAGAGTCTTCCATCCATCCCAGATCCGTCCCAGATCCCAGATCCGTCCCAAATCCGTCCCAGATCCATCCCAGAGCCATCCCAGAGCCATCCCAAATCCATCCCAGATCCATCCCAGAGCCATCCCAGATCCGTCCCAAATCCGTTCCAAATCCATCCCAGATCCATCCCAGAGCCATCCTAGATCCGTCCCAAATCCATCCCAAATCCATCCCAGATCCATCCCAGAGCCATCCCAGATCCCAGATCCATCCCAAATCCGTCCCAGATCCATCCCAATTCCATCCCAGATCCACCCCAGAGCCATCCCAGATCCATCCCAAATCCATCCCAATTCCATCCCAGATCCACCCCAGAGCCATCCATCCATCCCAGATCCATCCCAGATCCCAGATCCACCCCCGATCCATCCCAAATCCATCCCAGATCCGTCCCAGAGCCATCCCAGATCCCAGATCCCTCCCAAATCCATTCCAAATTCATCCCAGATCCATCCCAGGTCATTCCTAAATCCATGCCAAAACCATCCCAAAACCATCCCAGATCCATCAATCCATCTATCCATCCATCCATCCATCCATCCATCCACCATCCATCCATCCATCCATCATCCATCATCCATCATCCATCCATCCATCATCCATCCATCCATCCATCCATCCATCCATCCATCCATCCATCATTCATCCATCCATCATCCATCCATCCATCCATCCATCCATCATCCATCCATCCATCCATCCATCCATCATCCATCATCCATCCATCATCCATCCATCCATCATCCATCATTCATCCATCCATCCATCATCCATCCATCATCCATCCATCATCCATCCATCCATCATCCATCCATCCATCCATCCATCATTCATCCATCCATCCATCATCCATCCATCATCCATCCATCATCCATCCATCCATCATCCATCCATCCATCATCCATCATCCATCCATCCATCCATCATCCATCCATCCATCCATCCATCCATCATCCATCCATTCATCCATCCATCCATCCATCCATCCATCCATCCATCATCCATCCATCCATCCATCATCCATCCATCATCCATAGATCCATCCATCATCCATCCATCCATCCATCATCCATCATCCATCATCCATCCATCCATCATCCATCCATCATCCATCATCCATCCATCCATCCATAATCCATCCATCATCCATCCATCCATCATCCATCCATCATCCATCCATCATCCATCCATCCATCCATCATCCATCCATCCATCCATCATCCATCCATCCATCATCCATCCATCCATCCATCATCCATCCATCCATCCATCCATCCATCCATCATCCATCCATCCATCATCCATCCATCCATCCATCATCCATCATCCATCCATCCATCCATCATCCATCCATCATCCATCCATCATCCATCCATCCATCCATCATCCATCATCCATCCATCATCCATCATCCATCATCCATCATCCATCATCCATCCATCATCCATCCATCATCCATCCATCATCCATCCATCCATCCATCATCCATCATCCATCCATCATCCATCATCCATCATCCATCATCCATCATCCATCATCCATCCATCATCCATCCATCATCCATCCATCCATCCATCATCCATCCATCATCCATCCATCCATCCATCCATCCATCCATCCATCCATCCATCATCCATCCATCCATCCATCATCCATCATCCATCCATCCATCCATCCATCCATCCATCCATCATCCATCCATCATCCATCCATCCATCCATCATCCATCCATCCATCATCCATCATCCATCCATCATCCATCCATCCATCCATCCATCCATCCATCATCCATCCATCATCCATCCATCCATCCATCCATCCATCCATCCATCATCCATCCATCCATCCATCATCCATCATCCATCCATCCATCCATCCATCCATCCATCCATCCATCATCCATCCATCATCCATCCATCCATCCATCATCCATCCATCATCATCCATCCATCATCCATCCATCATCCATCCATCCATCCATCCATCCATCCATCATCCATCCATCCATCATCCATCCATCCATCATCCATCCATCATCATCCATCCATCCATCATCCATCATCCATCCATCATCCATCCATCCATCCATCCATCCATCCATTTATCCATCCATCCATCATCCATCATCCATCCATCCATCCATCATCCATCCATCCATCATCCATCCATCCATCCATCCATCCATCATCCATCCATCCATCCATCCATCCATCCATCCATCCATCATCCATCATCCATCCATCATCCATCCATCCATTTATCCATCCATCCATCCATCCATCCATCCATCCATCCATCATCCATCCATCCATCCATCCATCATCCATCCATCCATCATCCATCCATCCATCATCCATCCATCCATCATCCATCCATCCATCCATCATCCATCCATCATCCATCCATCCATCATCCATCCATCATCCATCCATCATCCATCCATCATCCATCCACCATCCATCCATCATCCATCCATCCATCCATCCATCCATCCATCATCCATCCATCCATCATCCATCATCCATCCATCATCCATCCATCATCCATCCATCCATCATCCATCCATCCATCCATCATCCATCCATCCATCCATCCATCCATCCATCCATCATCCATCCATCCATCATCCATCCATCATCCATCCATCATCCATCCATTCATCCATCCATTCATCCATCCATCATCCATCCATCATCCATCCATCATCCATCCATCATCCATCCATCCATCCATCATCCATCCATCCATCCATCATCATCCATCCATCATCCATCATCCATCCATCATCCATCCATCATCCATCCATCCATCCATCCATCCATCCATCATCCATCCATCCATCATCCATCCATCCATCCATCCATCCATCCATCATCCATCATCCATCATCCATCCATCCATCCATCCATCATCCATCATCCATCCATCCATCCATCCATCCATCCATCCATCCATCCATCCATCCATCCACCCCACCCCCGCCCCACCCCCACCCCAAGCCCATCCCCCCAGTCTCGGTCCCAGCCAGGGCGGGGTTTGTCCCGCGGTGTCACCGAGGGCTGGGACAGGAACTGTCCCCAAACCCGGCGGGGCGGGGACGGGATCGGGGCTGCTCTCCCCATCCTGGTGACAGCTCCGCGAGCCCTGGGGCATCCTGGGACATCCTGGGACATCCTGGGACATCCTGGGAACCTCCCGAGCCCTGAGACATCCTGGGACATCCTGGGATATCCTGGGACATCCTGGGACATCTTGGGACATCCTGGGACATCCTGGGACAAACTGGGATATCCTGGGGCATCCTGGGGCATCCTGGGATATCCTGGGACATCCCAGAGCCCTGAGACATCCTGGGACATCCTGGGATATCCTGGGACATCCTGGGACATCCTGGGACATCCTGGGGCATCCCCAGAGCCCTGGGACATCCTGGGACATCCTGGGATATCCTGGGACATCCCGGGACATCCTGGGACACCCTGGGACACCCTGGGACATCCCCAGAGCCCTGAGACATCCTGGGACATCCTGGGATATCCTGGGACATCCTGGGACATCCTGGGACATCCCGGGACATCCTGAGACATCCTGGGGCATCCTGGGAACCTCCCGAGCCCTGAGACATCCTGGGACATCCTGGGACATCCTGGGATATCCTGGGACATCCTGGGACATCCCGGGACATCCTGAGACATCCTGGGACACCCTGGGACATCCTGGGACATCCCAGAGCCCTGAGACATCCTGGGACATCCTGGGACATCCTGGGACAAACTGGGATATCCTGGGGCATCCTGGGGCATCCTGGGATATCCTGGGACATCCTGGGGTATCCTGGGACATCCCCAGAGCCCTGGGACATCCTGGGACATCCCGGGATATCCTGGGACATCCTGGGACATCCTGGGGCATCCTGGGACATCCTGGGACATCCTGGGATATCCTGGGGCATCCTGGGACATCCCCAGAGCCCTGGGACATCTTGGGACATCCCGGGATATCCTGGGACATCCTGGGACATCCTGGGGCATCCTGGGACATCCTGGGACATCCTGGGATATCCTGGGGCATCCTGGGACATCCCCAGAGCCCTGGGGCATCCTGGGACATCCTGGGACATCTTGGGACATTCTGGGACATCCTGGGACATCCCGGGATATCCTGGGACATCCTGGGACATTCTGGGACATCCTGGGACATCCTGGGATATCCTGGGACATTCTCGGACACCCTGGGACATCCTGGGACATCCTGGGACATCCTGGGACATCTTGGGAACCTCCCGAGCCCTGAGACATTCTGGGACATCCTGGGACACCCTGGGATATTCTGGGACATCCTGGGACATCCTGGGATATTCTGGGACATCCTGGGATATCCTGGGATATCCTGGGATATTCTGGGACATCCTGGGACATCCTGGGACATCCTGGGATATCCTGGGACATCCCCAGAGCCCTGGGACATCCTGGGATATCCTGGGACATCCCCAGAGCCCTGGGACATCCTGGGGCATCCTGGGGCATCCTGGGACACCCTCAGAGCCCTGTTTCCCCCCCCCCCCCTCCCCAGATCCCTGGGAACCCCCCGAGCCCTGGGCCCCCCCCAGATCCCTCCCGGCCCCTGGGACACCCCGGAATTCCCGCGGCCTGGCGGGGAGCAGGGACACGGCACCGCCAGCACGAACCCTGCAGAACCCGCAGCTTTATTTCCATTTTTTCCCCCTCCGCTAAGAGAAGTTCAGGCAGCTCCGGGTTAATCCTCGGCAGATAAACCGACAGCGCAGAGATTTGGAGTTATTGACGAAGTCTCTGCTCGGGTGAGATTAGAGCCCGGCTCAGCCGTGTCCAGGGAGCTTTAATCAGAATTTGTACAGGAATAATCCCGGCTTTAAACTCGTCCCCGGGCCAATCCCTCCCAAGTTGTGATCGGGGGGGGGAGATGGAGAGGATGGAGGGATGGAGGGATGGAGGGATGGAGGGATGGAGAGAGGATGGAGAGAGGATGGAGGGAGGATGAGAGAGGATGGAGAGAATGGAGAGAGGATGGAGGGATGGAGAGAGGATGGAGGGATGGAGAGGATGGAGGAGGATGGAGAGGATGGAGGGATGGAGGGATGGAGGGATGGAGGGATGGAGAGAGTATGGAGGGATGGAGAGAGGATGGAGAGGATAGAGGGTTGGAGGGATGGAGAGATGGAGAGATGGAGAGATGGAGAGAGGATGGAGGGATGGAGAGGATGGAGGGATGGAGAGGGGATGGAGAGAGGATGGAGAGAGGATGAGAGGAGGGGATGGAGAGATGGAGGGATGGAGAGAGGATGGAGAGAGGATGGAGGGATGGAGAGAGGATGGAGAGGGATGGAGGATGGAGGGATGGAGAGATGGAGGGATGGAGAGAGGATGGAGAGAGGATGGAGAGAGGATGGAGAGAGGATGGAGAGAGGATGGAGAGGGGATGGAGAGAGGATGGAGAGAGGATGGAGAGAGGATGGAGAGAGGATGGAGAGATGGAGAGATGGAGAGATGGAGAGAGGATGGAGAGGATGGAGAGAGGATGGAGAGGATGGAGAGATGGAGAGATGGAGGGATGGAGAGAGGATGGGGAGGGATGGAGAGATGGAGAGATGGAGAGATGGAGGGATGGAGAGAGGATGGAGAGAGGATGGAGAGGATGGAGGGATGGAGAGATGGAGAGAGGATGGAGAGAGGATGGAGGGATGGAGATGATGGAGAGAGGATGGAGAGATGGAGAGAGGATGGAGAGAGGATGGAGGGATGGAGAGAGGATGGAAATGGAGGGGATGGAGACGATGGAGAGCCCTCGGGGCTGTTCCCAGCCCAGACGGGTCTGGGGGAGCTCAGTGTGCCCGAGCAGATCTCGGGGGGATTTTTGGGGGAAATTCCTCTCTGGGAGGGTGAGGGTGTCCCTGGATCCCTGGAAATGTTCAAGGGGCTTGGAGCACCCGGGGACAGGGGGAGGTGGCGCTGTGACCATGGCAGGGGTGGCACTGGATGGCCTCTAACGTCCCTCCCAAACCAAAACCACCCCTGAATTCCAGGATCCCTGGATTCCAGGATCCCTGGATTTGAGGATCCCTGAATTTGAGGATCCCTGAATTTGAGGATCCCTGAATTTGAGGATCCCTGAATTTGAGCATCCCTGAATTTGAGCATCCCTGAATTTGAGCATCCCTGAATTTGAGCATCCCTGGATTTGAGGATCCCTGAATTTGAGCATCCCTGGATTTGAGGATTCCTGAATTTCAGCATCCCTGAATTTGAGGATCCCTGAATTTGAGAATCCCTGAATTTGAGGATCCCTGAATTTGAGGATCCCTGGATTTGAGGATCCCTGAATTTGAGCATCCCTGGATTTGAGGATCCCTGAATTTGAGCATCCCTGGATTTGAGAATCCCTGAATTTGAGGATCCCTGGATTTGAGGATCCCTGAATTCCAGCATCCCTGAATTCCAGCCTCCCTGAATTCCAGCCTCCCTGAATTCCAGCATCCCTGGAGCCCCTGCACAAACCCCACAAACCAAAACTAAAAAACCCGTGAATTCAAACCAGGACACCGATCCCCAAACCACCTTTTCCCCCCCGAACCCCCCCGAGCTCTCTCTCCGCGCCTCAGTTTCCCCCGGGGAGTCCCCGCGGGGCCGGAGGGCCCGGCCGGGGGCAGATGGAGCTTCCCCGGCGCCGCCCGGCGCGTTCACGGCTCGCTGCCCCGCTGGCGGATCGGATTAACGGGGCGGCTGCGCCGCGGCCGCGGGGGGGCCCCGGGGGCTCCCGGCCACGGGAGGCGGCGCGGGGGCGACCGGAGTGACCCTGCGTGGGTGTGCCGGGGGTCCCGGGCCAGTGCGGGGGGGTGGGGGGGGGGGTCATTGGCGAGCTCCAGGGTCCTGGGTGTGCCCCTGGGCGAGTTCCAGGGTCCTGGATGTGCCCCTGGGCCAGCTAGGGGGGGTCATTGGCGAGTTCCAGGGGTCAGGGTGTGCCCCTGGGCGAGTTTTGGGTTGGTGCTTGGCGAGTTCCAAGGGTCTGGATGTGCCCCCCGGGCGAATTCCAGGGATCAGGATGTGCCCCCCGGGCGAGTTCCAGGGGTCAGGATGTGCCCCTGGGCGAGTTTGGGGGGCTCCTTGGCGAGTTCCATGGTCCTGGATGTGCCCCCTGGACCAGCTAGGGGGGGTCCTTGGCGAGTTCCAAGGATCAGGATGTGCCCCTGGGCGAGTTACAAGGATCAGGATTTGTCCCCGGGCGAGTTACAAGGATCTGGATGTGCCCCTGGGCGAGTTTTGGGGGGGTCATTGGCGAGTTCCAGGGTCCTGGATGTGCCCCCCGGGTGAGTTTTGGGTTGGTGCTTGGCGTGTTCCAGGGGTCAGGATGTGCCCCCGGGCGAGTTCCAGGGTCCTGGATGTGCCCCCGGGCGAGTTTGGGGAGTCATTGGCGAGTTCCATGGTCCTGGATTTGTCCCTGGGCCGGCTAGGGGGGGTCCTTGGCGAGTTCCAGGGGTCAGGATGTGCCCCCTGGGCCAGCTGGGCGGGCTCCTTGGCGAGTTCCAGGGTCCTGGATTTGTCCCCGGGCGAGTTACAAAGATCTGTGTGTGTGCCCGGGCGAGTTTTGGGGGGGTCCTTGGCGAGTTCCAGGGTCCTGGATGTGCCCCCGGGCGAGTCCCTGGGCGAGTTGGGGGGGCTCCTTGGCGAGTTCCAAGGATCTGGGTGCGCCCCTGGGCGAGCTAGGGGGGTCATTGGCGAGTTCCATGGTCCTGGATGTGCCCCCGGGCGAGTTTTGGGTTGGTGCTTGGCGTGTTCCAGGGGTCAGGATGTGCCCCTGGGCGAGTCTGGGGGGCTCCTTGGCCAGTTCCAGGGTCCTGGATGTGCCCCTGGGCCAGCTAGGGGGGGTCCTTGGCGAGTTCCAGGGGTCAGGATGTGCCCCTGGGCGAGTTCCAGGGATCAGGATGTGCCCCCTGGGCCAGCTGGGCGGGCTCCTTGGCGAGTTACAAGGATCAGGGTGCGCCCCTGGGCGAGTTTTGGGGGTCCTTGGCGAGTTCCAGGGTCCTGGGTGCGCCCCTGGGCGAGTTTTGGGGGCTCCTTGGCGAGTTCCAGGGATCAGAGTGTGCCCCTGGGCCAGCTGGGCGGGCTCCTTGGCGAGTTCCAGGGTCCTGGGTGCGCCCCTGGGCGAGTTTTGGGGGGTCCTGGGCGAGTTCCAGGGTCTGGGTTTCATCAGAGGATGAAATTCGGGGTCTGGGGCAAAGTTTGGGGTGCAGGGTGGCCCAGAGGATGAAATTTGGGGTCCAGGGCAAAGTTTGGGGTGCAGGATCGCTCCCGCCCCCTCTCGATGTTTTTGGGGGGTCTCGGGGGTCTCTGCCCTGCTCCCCCCCCCATAAATCCCTAAAGGAGGATTTTCCATCCCAAAATCCTGGCAGGGTCCGACCCCCCCCCCCGGGCTGGGGGATGCTGGGAAGGGAAAAAGGGAGAAACGGGGAAAAACTAAAAAAAAAAACCCAAAAAACCCCCAAATAAACCTCAAAAAAAACAAAAAATAAAAAAAAAAAAAACCACCAAAAAAAAAAAAAAAAAAACCATGGGGAAAATGGAAGAAATGCGGGAAAAAAAACCAAAATAATACGGGAAAAATGGGAGAAATGCAGTAAAAAGCTAAAAAACTACGGGGAAAATCACGGGTAAAACCCCCAAAAGCCACGAGGAAAACGGGTGAAGCACGGGGGGAAATAATCCCCTAAAACACGGGTAAAAACTCAAAAAATATGGGTAAAAATTAAAAAAAAAAAAAAAAAAGAAAAAAGAAAAAAAGAAAAAAACACGGGAAAAACGGGAGAAGCACGGGGGAAAAAAACCCCGAGAAACACGGGGATAAAACCCCAAAAAAACCATGGGGAAAACCTGGAGAAATCCCAAAAACACTCAGGGAAAACGTGAGAAACACGGGAAAAAAAATTCAAAAAAAACAAGGGGAAAAAACCCCAAAAAACACGGGGGAAAACCCCAAAAACAGGGAAAAAAAACCCCAAAAAACAGGGAAAAAACCCCCAAAAACGGGGAAAAAAAAGCCTAAAAAACAGGGGAAAAAACAGGGAAAAAACCCCAAAAAAACACGGGGAAAAAAAGGTGAAACCTCCCAAAAAAACACGAATAAAAGGGGAAAAAAACCCCAAAACCAGGAGGAAAAAGGGAAAAACCCAAAAAAACAGGGGAAAAGTCCCAAAAAACACGGGGGAAAAAAACCCAAAAAACTGGGAAAAAAACCCAAAAAACAGGGAAAAAACCTCAAAATACAGGGAAAAAAACCCAAAAAACAGGGAAAAACCCAAAAACACGGGAAAAAAAAAAAAAAAAAACACGGGGAAAAAACCCCAAAAAAAAACAGGGGAAAAAGGTGAAATCCCCCAAAAAACCACGAGTAAAACCGGGAAAAAAAACCCAAAACCGCGAGGAAAAGGGTTAAAAACCAAAAAACGGGGAAAAAAAACCTGAAAACCAGGGAAAAAACCCCCAAAAATCAGGGGAAAAAAACTCAAAATACAGGGAAAAAAACCTTAAAAAAACAGGGAAAAAAAAACCCCAAAAAACACGGGGGAAAACCCAAAAAAACTCGGGGAAAAAAACCGCAAAAAACAGGGGGAAAAAACCTCAAAAAACACGCGAAAAAAGGTGAAAACCCCCCAAAAACCACCAGTAAAACGGGGAAAACAACCCAAAACCGCGAGGAAAAGGGGAAAAAAAAAACCCAAAACCGCGAGGAAAAGGGTTAAAAACCCAAAAACGAGGGGAAAAGCCTAAAAAACAGGGAAAAAAATCCAAAATCAGGGACAAAAAACCCAAAAAAAACAGGGAAAAAACCCCAAAAAAACAGGGAAAAAAAACCCCAGAAAATAATAAAAAAAAAACCACTGGGAAAAAACCCCACAAAAACAGGGAAAAAACCCCAAAAAACAGGGTTAAAATAAAATAAAATAAAATAAAATAAAATAAAATAAAATAAAATAAAATAAAATAAAATAAAATAAAATAAAATAAAATAAAATAAAATAAAATAAAATAAAATAAAAAAACAGGGAAAAGCCCCAAAAAAACCAGGGGAACCCCCGAAAGAACACTGGGAAAAAAAACCCAAAAAACACGGGGATAAAAACCCCAAAAAACACGGGGATAAAAACCCCAAAAAAACAAGGGAAAAAAGGAAAACCAAAAGGGAAAAGTCCCAAAAAACAGGGAAAAAAAAACCCCAAAAAACAGGAAAAAACCCAAAAAAACCAGGAAAAAACCCCAAAAAAAACCAGGAAAAAAAACCCCAAAAAAACAGGAAAAAAAACCAAAAAAAACCAGGAAAAAACCCAAAAAAACGGGAAAAAAAACCCCAAAAAAACCAAGAAAAAACCCAAAAAAAACAGGAAAAAAAACCCCCAAAAAACAGGAAAAAAAACCCAAAAAAACAGGAAAAAAACCCCAAAAAACAGGAAAAAAACCCCAAAAAACAGGAAAAAACCCAAAAAAAACCAGGAAAAAACCCCAAAAAAACCAGGAAAAAACCCCAAAAAAACAGGAAAAAAACCCAAAAAAAACCAGGAAAAAACCCCAAAAAACAGGAAAAAAAACCCAAAAAAACAGGAAAAAACCCCAAAAAAAAGGGAAAAAAACCCAAAAAAAAAACAGGAAAAAAAAAACCCCAAAAAACAGGAAAAAACCCCCCAAAAAATCAGGAAAAAAAACCCAAAAAAACCCCGGAGGAAAGGGGGGAATCTTTGGGGTCCCCCGGGACCCCCATCCCCGGGTTCGGGGGGCTCAGCTGGGCCGGCCCCGCGCACCTGCGCCCCCCCCGAGCCCCCCCGAGCCCCCCCGAGCCCCTCCGAGCCCCCCCGAGCCCCCCCGAGCCCCCCCCGAACCCCCCCGAGACCCCCGAGCCCCCCCCGAGCCCCCCCGAGCCCCCCCGAGCCCCCCCGAACCCTCCCGAGCCCCCCCGAACCCCCCCGAGCCCCCCCGAGCACTCCCGAGCCCCCCCGAGCCCCCCCGAGCCCACCCGAGCCCCTCCGAGCCCCCCCGAGCCCCCCCGAGCCCCCCCCGAACCCCCCCGAGACCCCCGAGCCCCCCCCGAGCCCCCCCGAGTCCCCCCGAGCCCCCCCCGAACCCCCCCGAGCCCCCCCGAGCCCCCCCGAGCCCCCCCCGAACCCCCCCGAGACCCCCGAGCCCCCCCGAGCCCCCCCGAGCCCCCCCCGAACCCCCCCGAGCCCCCCCGAGCCCCCCCGAACCCCCCCGAGCCCCCCCGAGCCCCCCCGAGCCCCCCCGAACCCCCCCGAGCCCCCCCGAGCCCCCCCCGAACCCCCCCGAGCCCCCCCGAGCCCCCCCGAACCCCCCCGAGCCCTCCCGAACCCCCCCGAGCCCCCCCGAGCCCTCCCGAGCCCCCCCCGAGCCCCCCCGAGCCCCCCGGGGCCGCCCCAGGTGCGGGTTTGGGGGGGCCCTGGGGACCCCAGATGGCGGCTGCCCCTCCCCCCCCCCCCCCGTGTCCCCGCCCAGCACCCGGGGGGGGATTCGGGGGGACCCCCCGTGACACCGATGGGGGGTGGGGGGGGGTGGTGATGGTTCTGGGGGGCTCCCAGGGGTCTTGGGGGGGCTCTTTGGGGGCCTGGGGGGCTCTCGGTGGTCCTGGGGGGCTCCCAGGGGTTTTGGGGTCCCTCAGTGGTCCTGGGGGGGCTCCCAGCGCTCGGCACAGCCTGGGGGTCCCCTCTGGGTTCCCACAAACCCAGACCCGCTCCCCGAAATCCCCCGAGCCCCCCGAACCCCAGAGCGGCGCCCATCCCCCACCGCAGCCCCCCGGAATTCCCGCGCGTGGGGAGATCCCCGGGAATTTGTGCCGGGAGAAATCCCGAGGGAAATTCCCGGGGGTCCGGGGGGTCTGTGTGACCCTGGGGACATTTGGGGACATTTGGGGACCTTGGGGACATTTGGGGACATTTGGGGACACCAGGGAGGGGCAGATTTGGCCCCGGGAGGCTCCCGCAGCCTCGCCCCTCCCCCCGCTGCCCCCTCCCCATTTCCCCGCTCCGCTCTGACTGGGGGGCGCGGACCCCCTAGAAAGGGGCAGGAAAAAAATAAATTTTGGGGGCAGAACCCCCCCAGCGGGAATTTTTCTTTCTGGGAATTCCCCCAGGGGGAATTTCTGCCTTTGGGATCCCCCCCCTGCCAGGAACCCCCCAGAGAGAATTTTTCCAACCGGGAATTTTTCCATTTTTTCCACCCCCGGCCGCGTCTCCAGCTCTGGGATTCCCAAACGGCTCCAAAATCTCCCCCCGGCTGAGGGGGGGGCGGGAGGGGTCCCCGCAAGGCGCCCCCTCAGATTTCCCAAAATCTGTGATTGTGTAAATCGAGCTCTGGCATCCCCCCTCCCCCCCCTCCCCTCCCCCCCCGCGGGTTTGGGGGTCACCCGTGACCCCGGCAGATGGCGCGGGGACTCCGGCGCTGCCCGAGCCATCTGCCGGGAGCGCCCCTGGGACCCCCGGGGGGAGGGGAGGGGAGGGGCGGGGGGGATGGGACACACCCCTGGGGACCCCCCTGGAAACGGGGTGAGCGGATCCGGGACCCCCCAAATACGGGACACCCCAAAACCGGGGTGAGCGGATCCGGGACCCCTCAAAACCAGGAAACCCCAAAACCGGGGTGAGCGGATCCGGGACCCCCCAAATACGGGACACCCCAAACCAGGGACCCCTCCGGAAACGGGGTGAGCGGATCCGGGACCCCCCAAACCCGGGAAACCCCAAATCCGGGATGAGCAGATCCGGGACCCCCCAAATACGGGACCCCCCAAACCAGGGACCCCCAAACCCGGGGTGAGCAGGATGGGAGGGGCTCCGTGGGGGTGGGGGTGGGGGACAGAGCCTGGGGGGGCTCAGGGAGGGAGAGAGGGGGTGCGGAGAAAGGGGGTGCGGAGAAAGGGGGTGCGGAGAAAGGGGGAGCAGCTCAGAAACCCAGACCCCAACACTCCTCCGGCCAGGACAGTGTTTATTCCCCTCTCGTCCCAAAAATGGGATGAAAAAACTCCAAAAAAATCCTCCTTTCCAACCCCAAATCCTCCTTTCCAACCCCAAATCCTCCCTCCAACCCCAAATCCTCCCTCCAACCCCAAATCCTCCCTCCATCCCAAAATCCTCCTTTCCAACCCCAAATCCTCCCTCCAACCCCAAATCCTCCCTCCAACCCCAAATCCTCCTTTCCAACCCCAAATCCTCCCCTTCCATCCCAAATCCTCCCTCCCATCCCAAATTCTCCCTTCCATCCCAAATCCTCCCTCCAACCCCAAATCCTCCCTCCCTTCCCAAATCCTCCCTTCCATCCTAAATCCTCCCCTTCCATCCCAAATCCTCCCTCCCTTCCCAAATCCTCCCTTCCCGCCGCTCTTCCACCGAGTCCGGGACCCGCCACACGCGGTGGGGTCTGGGGGTGTCCCCTGGTCCCCTCTCGGGTCTGGGGGTGTCCCGGGGTGCCCATGGGGTGTCCCCGGGCTCTGGGGGTGTCTTGGGGTGCCCATGGGGTGTCCCCGGGCTCTGGGGGTGTCCCTGCTCCCCTCCCCCCAGGGTTCAGCCCCTGCCCCGGGCCCGCAGCGCGGTCGGAGCCCCCCAAGAGCGCGGGGGCGAACCCAGAGCGGGCGGTGCTGGCCCCGCTGGCCCCATTGCCCCTGCCCCATTGCCCCTGCCCCCATTGCCCCTGCCCCATTGCCCCTGGCCCCATTGCCCCTGCCCCATTGCCCCTGCCCCCATTGCCCCGGCCCCATTGCCCCGGCCCCCATTGCCCCTGCCCCCATTGCCCCTGCCCCCATTGCCCCGGCCCCATTGCCCCGGCCCCATTGTCCCTGCCCCCATTGCCCCGGCCCCATTGCCCCGGCCCCATGGCCGCTGTCGCTCGCCCCGCTGGCCCCATTGCTGCTGTCCCCATTGCCCCGGGCCCCATCGCCGCTGTCGCTCGCCCCGCTGGCCCCATTGACCCCCGCTGGCCCCATTGCCCCATTGCCCCCCGCTGGCCCCATGGCCGCTGTCGCTCGCCCCGCTGGCCCCATTGACCCCCGCTGGCCCCATGGCCGCTGACGCTCGCCCCGCTGGCCCCATTGCCCCCCGCTGGCCCCATGGCCGCTGACGCTCGCCCCGCTGGCCCCATTGCTGCTGTCCCTCGCCCCGCTGGCCCCATTTCCCCCCGCTGGCCCCATTTCCCCCCGCTGGCCCCATTGCCCCATTGCCCCTGGCCCCATGGCCGCTGTCGCTCGCCCCGCTGGCCCCATTGCCCCCCGCTGGCCCCATTGCCCCATTGCCCCATTGCCCCTGGCCCCATGGCCGCTGTCGCTCGCCCCGCTGGCCCCATTGCCCCCCGCTGGCCCCATTTCCCCCCGCTGGCCCCACGGCCGCTGTCGCTCGCCCCGCTGCCCCCGCCGCTCAGGGTGACATCACGTAGGCCGTGGCGATCAGGCGGCGGCCGTCGCTGGCCCCGGCCCCGCCCCAGGGGAAGGTCTGCAGGCGGAGGCGGTGCCCGCCCAGGCTCAGGTGACACCTGCGGGGACAGTTCCTGTCCCTGAGCCTCGGGGGGGTCGCGGTGTCCCCGCGGTCACGGGGCTCCGGCGCTGAGCCCTCATCCCAAAAATCCGACAGTGCTGTCCTGTCCCCACCCCCATTTCCTTCCCATCCCATTGATCCCACTGATCCCACTGATCCCACTGATCCCATTGATCCCACTGATCCCATTGATCCCATTGATCCCATCCCTCTGATCCCATCCCACTGATCCCATCCCATTGATCCCATTGATCCCACTGATCCCATTGATCCCACTGATCCCACTGATCCCATTGATCCCATCCCACTGATCCCACTGATCCCATTGATCCCATCCCGTAGATCCCACTGATCCCATTGATCCCACTGATCCCACTGATCCCACTGATCCCACTGATCCCACTGCTCCCATTGATCCCACTGTTCTCACTGATCCCACTGATCCCACTGATCCCATTGATCCCACTGATCCCACTGATCCCACTGATCCTATTGGCCCACTGATCCCACTGATCCCATTGATCCCACTGATCCCATTGATCCCATTGATCCCATTGATCCCATTGATCCCACTGATCCCATTTGATCCCACTTCATTGATCCCATCCCATTGATCCCACTGATCCCATCCCACTGATCCCATTGATCCCATTCCACTGATCCCGTTGCATCCCATTGATCCCACTGATCCCACTGATCCCATTGATCCCATCCCACTGATCCCACTGATCCCGTTGATCCCGTTGATTCCATTGATCCCATCCCGCTGATCCCATTGCTCCCACTGATCCCATTGATCCCACTGATCCCATTGATCCCATCCCAATCCCAATCCAAATGCCGTCCCATTTCCATCCCCATTTCTGTTTCATTCCATCCCATTGATCCCATCTCAAAATCCCCAAAATCCCCAAATCCCAAAATCCCAGAATCCCATCCCATCCCAAAATCCCAAAATCCCAAGATCCCAAAATCCCAAGATCCCAAATCCTAAAATCCCAAATCCCAAAATCCCATCCCAAAATCCCATCCCACCCCCGACACCCCAGCGAGGTCCTGCTGGCCCCAGGCCAGAGCCAGGACAGACAGACAGACACGGGGTCAGCACTCAGGGCTGGGATCAGGATGGACAGACAGACAGACAGACACGGGGTCAGCACTCAGGGCTGGGATCAGGACGGACAGACAGACAGACACGGGGTCAGCACTCAGCACTGGCCCAGGACAGACAGACAGACAGACAGGGTCAGACTCACGCCCGGCCCCAGGACAGACAGACAGACACGGGATCAGCACTCAGGGCTGGCCCAGGACAGACAGACAGACACGGGGTCAGCACTGAGGTCTGGGATCAGGATGGACAGACAGACAGACAGGGTCAGACTCACGGCCGGCCCCAGGACAGACAGACAGACAGACACAGGTCAGACTCACGCCCGGCCCAGGACAGACAGACAGACAGACACGGGGTCAGCACTCAGCACTGGCCCAGGACAGACAGACAGACACGGGTCAGACTCACTCCCGGCCCAGGACAGACAGACAGACAGACAGGGTCAGACTCACGCCCGGCCCAGGACAGACAGACAGACAGACAGACAGACTCACGCCCGGCCCAGGACAGACAGACAGACAGGGTCAGCACTCAGCACTGGCCCAGGACAGACAGACAGACAGACAGACAGACACGGGGTCAGCACTCAGGGCTGGGATCAGGACGGACAGACAGACAGACATGGGGTCAGCACTCAGGGCTGGGATCAGGACGGACAGACAGACAGACAGACAGGGTCAGCACCCAGGGCTGGCCCCAGGACAGACAGACAGACAGACATGGGGTCAGCACTCAGGGCTGGCCCAGGACAGACAGACAGACAGACAGACAGACAGACCCACGCCCGGCCCCAGGACAGACAGACAGACAGACAGGTCAGACTCACGCCTGGCCCCAGGACAGACAGACAGACACAGGGTCAGACTCACGCCCGGCCCAGGACAGACAGACAGACAGACAGACAGACAGACAGACAGACAGGGTCAGACTCACGGCTGGCCCAGGACAGACAGACAGACAGACCCATGCCCGGCCCAGGACAGACAGACCGACCCACGCCCGACCCAGGACAGACAGACAGACAGACAGACAGACAGACAGACAGACTCACGCCCGGCCCAGGACAGACAGACAGACAGACAGACACAGGGTCAGCACCCAGCGCTGGCCCAGGACAGACAGACAGACAGGGTCAGACTCACGGCCGGCCCCAGGACAGACAGACAGACACAGGGTCAGCACTCAGCGCTGGCCCGGGACAGACAGACAGACAGGGTCAGACTCACGGCAGGTCCTAGGACAGACAGACAGACAGACAGACAGACAGACAGACAGACTCACGCCCGGCCCGGCCGTGCCAGGAAGCAAAGGGAGTAGAGGCCGAGCTCGAACTCGGGGCTGGAGCCGATGAAGGCCGAGCCGACCTCCTTGTAGAACCCGTCCCAGCTGAACTGCAGCCCCAGCACGGCCGGGAACGAGTCCCACTGCGGGAGGGACTGGGGTCAGGGGGATGGGAACCCAAATCCAGAACGGGATTGGGGTCAGCGGGATGGGACCCCACAGATAGAACGGGATTGGGGTCAGGGGGATGGGAACCCACAGACAGCAGGGATTGGGGTCAGCGGGATGGGAACCCAAATCCAGAATGGGATTGGGGTCAGCGGGATGGGAACCCACAGACAGCAGGGATTGGGGTCAGCGGGATGGGAACCCACAGACAGCAGGGATTGGGGTCAGGGGGATGGGAACCCACAGACAGCAGGGATTGGGGTGGGAACCCACAGACAGAACGGGATTGGGGTCAGCGGGATGGGAACCCAAATCCAGAACGGGATTGGGGTCAGCGGGATGGAACCCACAGAACGGGATTGGGGTCAGAGGGATGGGAACCCACAGAACGGGATTGGGGTCAGCGGGATGGGAACCCACAGACAGCAGGGATTGGGGTCAGAGGGATGGGAACCCACAGATAGAACGGGATTGGGGTCAGCGGGATGGGAACCCACTGACAGCAGGGATTGGGGTCAGGGGGATGGGAACCCACAGATAGAACAGGATTGGGGTCAGAGGGATGGGAACCCACTGACAGCAGGGATTGGGGTCAGGGGGATGGGAACCCACAGATAGAATGGGATTGGGGTCAGGGGGATGGGAACCCAAATCCAGAACGGGATTGGGGTCAGCGGGATGGGACCCCACAGACAGCAGGGATTTGGGTCAGGGGGATGGGAACCCACAGACAGCAGGGATTGGGGTCAGGGGGATGGGAACCCAAATCCAGAACGGGATTGGGGTCAGGGGGATGGGAACCCAAATCCAGAACGGGATTGGGGTCAGAGGGGATGGGAACCCACAGCCAGAACGGGATTGGGGTCAGGGGGATGGGAACCCACAGACAGCAGGGATTGGGGTCAGCGGGATGGGACCCCACAGACAGCAGGGATTGGGGTCAGGGGGATGGGAACCCACAGATAGAACAGGATTGGGGTCAGAGGGGATGGGAACCCACAGAACGGGATTGGGGTCAGGGGGATGGGAACCCAAATCCAGAACGGGATTGGGGTCAGCGGGATGGGAACCCACAGATAGAACGGGATTGGGGTCAGAGGGATGGGAACCCACAGACAGCAGGGATTGGGGTCAGGGGGATGGGAACCCAAATCCAGAACGGGATTGGGGTCAGCGGGATGGGACCCCACAGACAGCAGGGATTGGGGTCAGGGGGCTGGGAACCCACAGATAGAACGGGATTGGGGTCAGGGGGATGGGAACCCACAGACAGCAGGGATTGGGGTCAGGGGGATGGGAACCCACTGACAGCAGGGATTGGGGTCAGGGGGGATGGGAACCCACAGATAGAACGGGATTGGGGTCAGCGGGATGGGAACCCACAGATAGAACGGGATTGGGGTCAGCAGGATGGGAACCCAAATCCAGAACGGGACTGGGGTCAGCGGGATGGAACCCACAGACAGCAGGGATTGGGGTCAGGGGGGATGGGAACCCACAGCCAGAACGGGATTGGGGTCAGCGGGATGGGAACCCACAGACAGCAGGGATTGGGGTCAGGGGGATGGGAACCCACAGACAGCAGGGATTGGGGTCAGGGGGATGGGAACCCACAGACAGCAGGGATTGGGGTCAGGGGGATGGGAACCCACAGACAGCAGGGATTGGGGTCAGGGGGGATGGGAACCCACAGATAGAACGGGATTGGGGTCAGCGGGATGGGAACCCACAGATAGAACGGGATTGGGGTCAGGGGGGATGGGAACCCACAGACAGAACGGGATTGGGGTCAGAGGGGATGGGAACCCACTGACAGCAGGGATTGGGGTCAGCGGGATGGGAACCCACAGATAGAACGGGATTGGGGTCAGGGGGGATGGGAACCCACAGACAGCAGGGATTGGGGTCAGAGGGGATGGGACCCATCAGCCAGAACGGATTTGGGGTGGGAATCCACACTCAGCAGGGATTTGGGGTCATCGGGGCTGGGAATGGGGTGTCCATGGGGTATCACTGGGGTGTCCCTGGGGTATCACTGGGGTGCCCATGGGGTATCACTGGGGTGCCCCTGGGGTATCATTGGGGTGCCCCTGGGGTATCATTGGGGCGTCCCTGGGGTATCACTGGGGTGCCCATGGGGTATCACTGGGGTGCCCCTGGGGTATCACTGGGGTGTCCATGGGGTATCATTGGGGTGTCCCTGGGGTATCACTGGGGTGTCCCCGACTGTCCCTGGGGTGTCCCCGGCTGTTCCTGGGGTGCCCACGGGGTATCATTGGGGTGTCTATGGGGTATCATTGGGGTGTCTATGGGGTAACACTGGGGTGCCCATGGGGTATCATTGGGGTGCCCATGGGGTATCACTGGGGTGTCCCCGGCTGTTCCTGGGGTGTCCCCGGCTGTTCCTGAGGTGCCCATGGGGTATCAATGGGGTGTCCATGGGGTATCACTGGGGTGCCCATGGGTGTTCCTGGGGTGCCCATGGGGTATCACTGGGGTGTCCATGGGGTATCACTGGGGTGTCCCCGGCTGTTCCTGGGGTGCCCATGGGGTATCACTGGGGTGTCCCCTGCTGTTCCTGGGGTGTCCCCGGCTGTTCCTGGGGTGTCCATGGGGTATTATTGGGGTGTCTATGGGGTATCATTGGGGTGTCTATGGGGTATCATTGGGGTGTCTATGGGGTAACACTGGGGTGCCCATGGGGTATCACTGGGGTGTCCCCGGCTGTTCCTGAGGTGCCCATGGGGTATCACTGGGGTGTCCATGGGGTATCACTGGGGTGTCCCCGGCTGTTCCTGGGGTGCCCATGGGGTATCACTGGGGTGTCCCCGGCTGTTCCTGGGGTGTCCCCGGCTGTCACTGGGGTGTCCCTGGCTGTTCCTGGGGTGTCCCCGGCTGTTCCTGAGGTGCCCATGGGGTATCAATGGGGTGTCCATGGGGTATCACTGGGGTGCCCATGGGTGTTCCTGGGGTGCCCATGGGGTATCACTGGGGTGTCCCCGGCTGTTCCTGGGGTGCCCATGGGGTATCAATGGGGTGCCCATGGGGTATCACTGGGGTGTCCCTGGGGTATCACTGGGGTGCCCATGGGGTATCACTGGGGTGTCCCCGGCTGTTCCTGGGGTGCCCATGGGGTATCACTGGGGTGTCCCCTGCTGTTCCTGGGGTGTCCCCGGCTGTCCCTGGGGTGTCCCCGGCTGTTCCTGGTGTCCCCGGCTGTTCCTGGGGTCCCCCCGTCTCTCACCGGCCCGTTGAAGTTGTGGCTGTAGTAGTTGACCAGCTCCTGCTTTTCCAGCAGGTAGAAGCGGATCCAGTTGTGAAATCCCGACACTTTTCCCTTTTTCACCTCCCCTAAAAACACCAAGGGGAGATTTGGGGATGAACCCCAGCCCGGGGGGGGCTGTACCTGAGAACACCTGGAACACCTGGGGGGGCTGTACCTGAGAACACCTGGGGGGCTGTACCTGAGCACACCTGGAACACCTGGTGGGCCGTACCTGAGAACACCTGGGGGCTGTACCTGAGCACACCTGGGGGCTGTACCTGAGCACACCTGGGGGGCTGTACCTGAGAACACCTGGGGGGGCTGTACCTGAGAACACCTGGGGGCTGTACCTGAGCACACCTGGGGGGCTGTACCTGAGAACACCTGGAACACCTGGGGGGGCTGTACCTGAGCACACCTGGTGGGCTGTACCTGAGAACACCTGGGGGCTGTACCTGGTGGGGCTGTACCTGAGAACACCTGGGGGCTGTACCTGGTGGGGCTGTACCTGAGAACACCTGGTGGGGCTGTACCTGGGGGGCTGTACCTGAGCACACCTGGGGGCTGTACCTGAGAACACCTGGGGGCTGTACCTGAGAACACCTGGGGGCTGTACCTGGGGGGCTGTACCTGAGAACACCTGGGGGCTGTACCTGAGCACACCTGGAACACCTGGGGGCTGTACCTGGGGGGCTGTACCTGAGAACACCTGGAACACCTGGTGGGGCTGTACCTGGGGGCTGTACCTGAGAACACCTGGTGGGGCTGTACCTGGGGGCTGTACCTGAGAACACCGGGGGGCTGTACCTGGGGGGCTGTACCTGAGAACACGTGCTCAAAGCCGCTGGAGTCGCGCTCTCCATCCCCTCGGGAGTAGAGCCCGAACCACATTTCCTTCAAATCCTGCAGGAATTCCTGCTCGGAGCTGTAGAGACCTGCGGGGAGAGGCGGGAGAGGCAGGGCTGAGCTTCCCCCATCCCACCCTGAAATCCCATCACAAAATCCTATCCCAAAATCCCATCCCAAAATCCCAAAATCCCATCCCGATATCCCATCCCAAAATCCCAAACTCCCCATCCCAAAATCCCAAAATCCCATAAATCCCGATATCCCAAAATCCCCATCCCAAAATCCCAAAATCCCAAAATCCCAAAATCCCAAATCCCAAAATCCCAAATCCCAAAATCCCGATATCCCAATCCCAAAATCCCAAAATCCCATCCCATCCCATCCCAAAATCCCATCCCCAATCTCAAAATCCCAAAATCCCCCAAATCCCCCAAAATCCCAAAATCCCATCCCACCTCCGCTCCTGCTCCTCGGGAATTCTCCCTGCTGGATTCCAGAGCCCTGGAAACCCCACCCCAGCTCATTCCCATCCCAGATCATTCCCACCCCAGCTCATTCCCAGCTCATTCCCATCCCAGCTCATTCCCATCCCAGATCATTCCCACCCCAGATCATTCCCAGTTCATTCCCACCCCAGATCATTCCCATCCCAGTTCATTCCCATCCCAAACCATTCCCATCCCAGCTCATTCCCACCCCAGATCATTCCCAGCTCATTCCCATCCCAGATCATTCCCACCCCAGCTCATTCCCATCCCAGCTCATTCCCACCCCAGTTCATTCCCACCCCAAACCATTCCCACCCCAGCTCATTCCCACCCCAGCTCATTCCCACCCCAAACCATTCCCACCCCAAACCATTCCCACCCCAGCTCATTCCCACCCCAGATCATTCCCACCCCAGCTCATTCCCACCCCAAACCATTCCCACCCCAAACCATTCCCACCCCAAACCATTCCCACCCCAGCTCATTCCCACCCCAAACCATTCCCACCCCAGCTCATTCCCACCCCAGCTCGTTCCCACCCTGCTGGTGCTTCCCTCGTGGATCCCATCCCCGCCCTGATCCCAACTCACCTTTTCCCTGCAGGAACACGAGCAGTTTCCTCATCAGCTCCGTCTCCATCACCTCCTGGAGGAATCGATCCTGCTCCCGCAGCTCCTCGGCCGTCACCTCCTCCTCGCGGCCCGTGGCCCGCTGGTAATTATCCAGCAGCTTAATGAAGCTGGCGTAGGTGGGTTTGGAGAACAGCTCCTCGTTCACGAACTTGTAGAGCCTGGGGGGAGCGGGGATGGGGAATTCCGGCTCCCACCCGCCCCCCAGCGCGGCTCCGCGTCACTGTCCCCGCCCCGGTGGCACTCACGGCTGCGGGGACCGGTCCCGTCTGTCGCCGGTCTCGTCGGGACCCGCGCGGTGCTGCGGGCTGAGCGCGATGTCGCCGGGCCGGGCTTTGTTGTGATCCAGCTCGTAAAGCTGCTCCGACAGATCCAGCAGCTCCTGGTCCGTGATGGGAGCGCGGCGGCTGGAAAATCCGGCTGGGGGAGAGGGCAGGGGTGGGACAGGGCTGGGAGGGAATCACTGGGATCCGTGGGAAAGTGAGGGGGATTCAATGGGATCCGTGGAAAAGTGGGAAGGATTCAATGGGATCCATGGAAAAGTGACAGGGATTCAATGGGATACATGGGAAAGTGAGAGAGATTCAATGGGATCCATGGAAAAGCGACAGGGATTCAATGGGATCCATGGGAAAGTGAGGAGGATTCAATGGGATCCATGGGAAAGTGAAAGGGATTCAATGGGATCCGTGGAAAAGTGGGAAGGATTCAATGGGATCCATGGAAAAGTGAGAGAGATTCAATGGGATCCATGGGAAAGTGGGAGGGATTCAATGGGATCCATGGGAAAGCGACAGGGATTCAATGGGATCCATGGAAAAGTGAGGAGGATTCAATGGGATCCATGGAAAAGTGAGGGGGATTCAATGGGATCCATGGAAAAGCGACAGGGATTCAATGGGATCCATGGGAAAGTGAGGGGGATTCAATGGGATCCATGGGAAAGTGGGAAGGATTCAATGGGATCCATGGGAAAGTGAGGGGGATTCAATGGGATCCATGGAAAAGCGACAGGGATTCAATGGGATCCAAGGAAAAGTGGGGGGATTCAATGGGATCAATGGGAAAGCGACAGGGATTCAATGGGATCCATGGAAAAGCGACAGGGATTCAATGGGATCCATGGGAAAGTGAGGGGGATTCACTGGGATCCATGGAAAAGTGAGAGGGATTCAATGGGATCCATGGGAAAGTGAGAGGGATTCAATGGGATCCATGGGAAAGTGGGAAGGATTCAATGGGATCCATGGAAAAGTGAGAGGGATTCAATGGGATCCATGGGAAAGCGAGAGGGATTCAATGGGATCCATGGAAAAGTGAGGGGGATTCAATGGGATCCATGGAAAAGCGACAGGGATTCAATGGGATCCATGGAAAAGCGACAGGGATTCAATGGGATCCATGGAAAAGTGGGAAGGATTCAATGGGATCCGTGGGAAAGTGAGAGGGATTCAATGGGATCCATGGGAAAGTGAGGGGGATTCAATGGGATCCATGAGAAAGCGACAGGGATTCAATGGGATACATGGGAAAGTGGGAAGGATTCAATGGGATCCGTGGGAAAGTGGGATGGATTCAATGGGATCCATGGAAAAGCGACAGGGATTCAATGGGATCCATGGAAAAGTGAGGGGGATTCAATGGGATCCATGGGAAGCCAGGGATGTTCCTGTAGGGACAGGCAGGGGCTGGGGCAGCTCTGGGATCGACACCTCGGGGACAGGGGACACCTCGGGGACAGGGGGACACCTGGGGGACAGGGGGACACCCCAAACCAGGGGGACACCTCGGCCCCCCCTCACTCACCGCGGGCTCCAGCTCCGTCCTCGGCCCCTTCCCCACCTGGGAGCAGAGAGGAAAAGGGGCTCAGGGGGGTGGGGACACATCGGGGACACCTCGGGGACACCCTGGGGACCCTGCAGGGACACCTTGGGGACACCCTGGGGACCCTGCAGGGACTTGGGACGAACCCCTGGCACCCTCGGGGTGTTGGGGACACCTTGGGACACTTTGGGGACACCTTGGGGACACCTTGGAGACATCTTGGGGACACCATGAGGACACCTCCGGGACACCTTGGGGACACCTTGGGGACCCTGCAGGGACTTGAGACCAACCCCTGGCACCCTCTGGGGGTTGGGGACACCTTGGGGACACCTCAGGGACACCTTGGGGACCCTGCAGGGACTTGGGACCAATCCCTGTCACCCTCGGGGGGTGGGGACACCTTGGGGACCTCTCGGGGACACCTTGGGGACACCTCAGGGACACCTTGGGGACACCTTGGGGACACCTTGGGGACACCTCAGGGACACCTCAGGGACAATTTGGAGACTCCTTGGGGACCCTGCAGGGACTTGGGACCAATCCCTGTCACCCTCGGGAGGTTGGGGACCCCTTGGGGACACCTTGGGGACCCCTCGGGGACACCTTGGGGACCCCTCGGGGACACTTTGGGGACACCTCGGGGACCCCTCGGGGACACCCCGACCGCCCGTCCCGGCGCTCACCGGGCCCGCAGCGCCTCTCGCGCTCCCCGCAGCCGTCGTGCCCGGTGTCACCCCCGCGGTGACAATGACACTCGCCCTCCTCGCCGGGGGCCGCGTACAGATCTTTGGGGGGCACAAAAGGCGGGGCGACCCTCAGGAGGGGCTGAGCCCCCCTCGAGGTCCCCTCCCGGCCGGCCCCAGGCGTGTCCCGCAGCCCGGGAACCGCCGGAACTTTGTCACCGCCGTGTCACCGGGGCGGGGTGGCAGCTCGGGGCTGTCCCCCCAAAATCCGGGAGCTGCTCCCCGTGATTCACCCGCGGCGCTCCCGGGATGGTCCCGGGGTGACCCCGAGCGCCCTTCCTCCAGCTGGGAAAACCGGGAGAACCGGGAAAACTGGGAACTGGGAGAACTGGGAGAGCTGGGAACTGAGAAAACTGGGAGAACTGGGAGAACTGGGAGAACCCCTTGGGGAGCTGTTTGTTGGCAGTGAGCTGTTCCAGCTCTCGGCTGGTGACGCGGGACAGCAAAACAAAGCGAAAAACAGCGCTGGAGCTCTGAAGGGACAAGGGACACTCCCCGAGGGACAGGGGACACTGTCCCAGGGTGGCGCTGTCCCATCAGGGTGGCACTGTCCCTGTCCCAGTGTGGCACTGTCCCATCAGGGTGGCACTGTCCCATCAGGGTGGCACTGTCCCCGTCCCAGGGTGGCACTGTCCCTGTCCCACGGTGGCACTGTGGCTGTCCCAGGGTGGCACTGTCCCCGTCCCACGGTGGCGCTGTCCCCGTCCCACGGTGGCGCTGTCCCATCAGGGTGGCACTGTCCCCGTCCCAGGGTGGCACTGTCCCTGTCCCACGGTGGCGTTGTCCCCGTCCCAGGCCGTGTCCCCGTCCCACGGTGGCACTGTCCCATCAGGGTGGCGCTGTCCCCGTCCCACGGTGGCGTTGTCCCCGTCCCAGGCCGTGTCCCCGTCCCACGGTGGCGCTGTCCCCGTCCCACGGTGGCACTGTCCCATCAGGGTGGCGCTGTCCCCGTCCCACGGTGGCGTTGTCCCCGTCCCAGGCCGTGTCCCCGTCCCACGGTGGCGCTGTCCCCGTCCCACGGTGGCGCTGTCCCTGTCCCAGGCCGTGTCCCCGTCCCACGGTGGCGCTGTCCCCGTCCCACGGTGGCACTGTCCCATCAGGGTGGCGCTGTCCCCGTCCCACGGTGGCGTTGTCCCCGTCCCAGGCCGTGTCCCCGTCCCACGGTGGCACTGCCCCTGTCCCACGGTGGCGTTGTCCCCGTCCCAGGCCGTGTCCCCGTCCCACGGTGGCGCTGTCCCCGCCCCAGGCCGTGTCCCTGCCCGCAGAGCGATCCCCGGAGCTGCGGGCGTTGCTCTCCCCGCCACCCGAGGCGCCGCGGGCTCGCCCAGCTCGGGCCGTGGCGAGTGAATCGTGGCCCCGGGGCGAATCCTGACGCGGCACATCCTGTCCCGGGCCGGCGACAGCGACATCCCGGCCACGAGGGTGGCACCGAACCCCCGACTCTTCCTTCCCTCCACACCCGCCTTGTTCGCTCCTTTTGTCACCTCACCCCAATTATTTGTGCTCGGTGACGTCACCCCTTGGGTGCCCCCAAAATCCCCGCTCCAGCTCCTGGGGTGTCCTGGATCGCTTTTCCCTCCTGATTTTCCCTCTCGGTTTTCCCATTCCCCATTTGGGGTCTCCCAAAATCTCTGAGAAGAACCGGGAGAATTTTCAGGGAAGGGACATCCGTGGATTGGGAGTTCAGAGATGCTGAACCCCCCCCCAGTCTGACCAGTCCATTCCCAGGACACATCGGGGGATAAATCTCCCTGAAACTGGGATGAATCATTGCACAAACTGGGATAAATCACCCTCAAACTGGGATAAATCAATCTCAAACTGGGATAAATCGCCCTCAAACTGGGATAAATCGCCCTCAAACTGGGATAAATCACCCTCAAACTGGGATAAATCAATCTCAAACTGGGATAAATCGCCCTCAAACTGGGATAAATCAACCTGAAACTGGAATAAATCAACCTCAAACTGGGATAAATCACCCTCAAGCTGGGATAAATCACCCTCAAACTGGGATAAATCATGGCTGAAACCGGGATAAATCACCCTCAAACTGGGATAAATCGCCCTCAAACTGGGATAAATCAATCTCAAACTGGGATAAATCAACATGAAACTGGGATAAATTATCGCCCTCCAACCGGGATAAATCGCCCTCAAACTGGGATAAATCAACCTCAAACTGGGATAAATCGCCCTCAAACTGGGATAAATCACCCTCAAACTGGGATAAATCGCCCTCAAACTGGGATAAATCACCCTCAAACTGGGATAAATCAACCTGAAACTGGGATAAATTATCGCCCTCCAACCGGGATAAATCGCCCTCAAACTGGGATAAATCGCCCTCAAACTGGGATAAATCAACCTCAAACTGGGATAAATCGCCCTCAAACTGGGATAAATCACCCTCAAGCTGGGATAAATCACAGTCAAACTGGGATAAATCATAGCTCAAACTGGGATAAATCGCCCTCAAACTGGTATAAATCATGGCTGAAACCGGGATAAATCACCCTCAAACTGGGATAAATCGCCCTCAAACTGGGATAAATCACCCTCAAACTGGGATAAATCACCCTCAAACTGGGATAAATCAATCTCAAACTGGGATAAATCACCCTCAAGCTGGGATAAATCACCCTCAAACTGGGATAAATCAACCTCAAACTGGGATAAATCGCCCTCAAACTGGGATAAATCACCCCCATCACGGGATAAGTCATGGCTCATCCTGGGATAAATCATCGCTATCCTGGGATAAATCGCCCCCATCCCGGGATAAGTCATCGCTGTCCCGGGATAATTCAGCGCTGTCCCGGGATAAGTCATCGCTGTCCCGGGATAAGTCACCGCAGGTGTCGCCGCTCCGGGGCTGTCACCGCAGCGCTGACTCAGCGGGGCCGGAGCCGCGTCCTCCATCCCCGGCCCGAGTCAGGGGCTCGATCCCGCAGGAAAACGCGGATCCGAACCCACCCGGGGCCGCCTGAAGGACAAAACAACCCGGGCAGAGCTGCGGCACCAGCGGGGCTCCCGAACCCCCGAACCCCCGAACCCCCGAACCTCCGAACCCCCGAACCCCCGAACCCCCGAACCCGGCGGGATCATCGGGGAAACATCCCGCGGTGAACTGGTTCCAGATCCAGCAGGGAGGTCCGGGAGGGGACAGGAGTGACCACAGGATCAAGGGAAGGGACAAGAGTGACCACAGGGTCCAGCAGGGGGACAGGAGTGACCACAGGGTCCAGGGAGGGGACAGAGTGAGCACAGGGTGCAGGGAAGGGACAGGAGTGACCACAGAGTCCAGCAGGGGACAGGAGTGACCACAGCTCCAGCAGAGGGACAGAGTGACCACAGAGTCCAGCAGGGGGACACAGTGACCACAGCTCCAGCAGGGGGACAGAGTGACCACGAGCCACCCTCAGCTCGGGTTTTTGCTTCTGGAATAACTCAGGATTCGCACAGAGGGAATTTTCCTCTTTGGGAAACTCCCTCTCCCAGCCCAGCCTCGGCCTTGCCAAACTCCTCATCTCTCATCGCGAGGGGACTCATCCCTCATCCTCCCCGGGACATCAGACACGAGCTCCCGGTGATGAAATCCCCGCCGCTGGATCACAGGTCGCGCTTTGTGCAAGAGCTCGGCGCCTCCTCATCCCCGCGGGATCCCGGCAGCAGAACCCTGGCTCCCCAAATTCCTGCTGGAAGCCGCAGCTCCTCTCCCCCGGCTCCCCCCGAGCCCCTCGTGGGGAGGAGAGAGCAGCGGGGAAAGGTGGGTACGGGCTTGGGGTTGAAAAATCCCCCATGGTTTTGGTTTCTTGGTTTTTTTTTTTTTTTTTTTTTTTTTTTTTTTTTTTTTTTTTTGGTGTTTTTTTTTTTCCCGTGGGTAAATGGAAAGGAGGAGTCAGAGGAGGATTTCTTGTTCTCCGCACACCAAGAACCCACCGAAAACCGGGGGAATTGGATAATCCACCCCCTTGCGCAGCGCCTCCCATCCCAGTTATCCCAGTACAGCCCAGTTCCCGGCTCGGGGCAGCGCTCCCAGCCCACCCGGGGGGGATTCCTCAGCCCCGGAGCCCCCTCGGCCCCCGCCCCGCTGGTTACTCACGGCCGGACACGCAGCCCAGGGCGACCCCAGCCCCGAGCAGGAGGATCCAGGGCTCCATCGTCCCTCGGGAGGAGATTCGGGTGTCCCGGAGGAGATTCGGGTGTCCCGGGAGGAGATTCGGGTGTCCCGGAGGATATTCGGGTGTCCCGGGAGCTCCCCCTGCTATTTGAGGGCTCCACACGGGCGGGCTGCACCCAAAACTTCCCCAAAACTCATTAAGTGCGTGGCTAATTACAGGCTGCCCGCAGTGGGAGCAGGGCTGGTAAATCCAGAATTCCGGGCTTGCTCCACAGCAGCTCCCGGTTTGACCCCCGAGGCTGCGGGGGCAGCGGTCCCGGGGGGGTTTGGGGGTCCCAGGAGGGTTGGATTGGGGGTGGGGGGCGCGGGAAGGTCCCTCAGCGGTGACTGGGGTGAACTGGGACCAGCATCGACTGGGGGTGATGAGCTCTGGAGGTCGTGACCCCTCCCTTCACCCCCGGAGCACCAAAAAAACCCCAAAACCGCCGCCACAGCCCCGGTGTGAGGTGTTTTTTGGGGGGTTATCCCAGCCTGGTCCCACTCCAGAGCTGCTCCAGGCTCCCGGGGGGCCTCAGCCCAGGCCTGGGGGGGTCACAGCCCCTTCCCCGCCCAGGCTTAGCCCAGAAATCCCCGTGGAAAATGTGCCCGGGTGCAGATCAGGGGATTTTTAGGGAAATCCTAAAAGCACCAGCAGTGCTGGGAGGGACCCCCATGGCGCCACCGGACCTGCTCCTCCTCACTCCCGGTGTGTTTTCCCGGGAATTCCCGCCCCAAACTTTGCCCAAATCCCGCAGGGCTCTCTGCAGACACTTCCCCACCCCCTCGCTAGCCCAGGGGTGGCCACCACCGCCTGCTCCTGGTGGTCCAGCTCCCTCCGGTGCCGCCCCAGGCTGGGCCAGGATCCCGGAGGCTCCGGAGGCGGCCCCGGCTATCCCAGGGCACGGCCACAGATCAGGGGGAGACACCAACGGGAGGGTCCTGCCCTTTGCCCCCCACCTGGGCAGGTGAGAAGCGACCCCAAACTCCTTTGGAGGGGGCATTCCCGGGATCTGCTCCATTCCCGGGATCTGAGCCATTCCCGGGATTTGCTCCATTCCCGGGATCTGAGCCATTCCCGGGATCTGCTCCATTCCCGGGATCTGAGCCATTCCCGGGGATCTGAGCCATTCCCAGGGATCCGTTCCATTCCCGGGATCTGCTCCATTCCCGGGATCTGAGCCATTCCCGGGATCTGCTCCATTCCCGGGATCCGTTCCATTCCCGGGATCTGAGCCATTCCCGGGATCCGTTCCATTCCCGGGATCAGTTCCATTCCCGGGATCTGCTCCATTCCCGGGATCTGAGCCATTCCCGGGATCCGTTCCATTCCCGGGATCTGCTCCATTCCCGGGATCTGAGCCATTCCCGGGATCTGAGCCATTCTCGGGATCTGCTCCATTCCCGGGATCTGAGCCATTCCCGGGATCCGTTCCATTCCCGGTCCCGCTCCATTCCCGGTCCCGCTCCATTCCCGGTCCCGCTCCGTTCCCATTCCCGGTCCCGCTCCATTCCCGGTCCCGCTCCGTTCCCATTCCCGGTCCCGCTCCATTCCCATTCCCGGTCCCGCTCCGTTCCCGGTCCCGCTCCGTTCCCATTCCCGGTCCCGCTCCGTTCCCATTCCCGGTCCCGCTCTATTCCGGTCCCGCTCCGTTCCCGGTCCCGCTCCGTTCCCATTCCCGGTCCCGCTCCATTCCCATTCCCGGTCCCGCTCCGTTCCCGGTCCCGCTCCATTCCCATTCCCGGTCCCGCTCCGTTCCCATTCCCGGTCCCGCTCTATTCCTGTCCCGCTCCGTTCCGGTCCCGCTCCGCCGTGCCCCGGGCGGTTCCAGCTGGCACGGAGCGGGCACGGGAGCGGCGCTCGGTGCACCAGGGACCGGGTTTGGCCTCTCCCTCAGCCCTCACTCATTCCCTGAGCTGTCCCCTCCCGGTGCCAGCGCTGTGTCACCTCCGCTGGGGTGACCTGGCCACCCCCAGGTCACTCGGGGCCACCAAAGAAGAACGGGAGGCGCAGCCGTGTGTACAAAAATATCTCTATTGCTGTGCCGCCGCTGCGGCCGCCCGCCCGGAGCACAGCGGGGCCGGGTCTGGGTCCATGGCCGAGCTCCAGCACAGCCCGGGCCGGGTCTGGGTCCATGGCCGAGCCCCAGCACAGCCCGGGCCGGGTCTGGGTCCATGGCCGAGCCCCAGCACAGCCCGGGCCGGGTCTGGGTCCATGGCCGAGCCCCAGCACAGCCCGGGCCGGCTCTGGGTCCGTGGCCGAGCTCCAGCACAGCCCGGGCCGGGTCTGGGTCCATGGCCGAGCCCCAGCACAGCCCGGGCCGGCTCTGGGTCCGTGGCCGAGCTCCAGCACAGCCCGGGCCGGCTCTGGATCCATGGCCGAGCCCCAGCACAGCCCGGGCCGGGTCTGGGTCCATGGCCGAGCCCCAGCACAGCCCGGGCCGGGTCTGGGTCCATGGCCGAGCCCCAGCACAGCCCGGGCCGGGTCTGGGTCCATGGCCGAGCCCCAGCACAGCCCGGGCCCGCTCTGGGTCCATGGCCGAGCCCCAGCACAGCCCGGGCCGGGTCTGGGTCCATGGCCGAGCCCCAGCACAGCCCGGGCCGGGTCTGGGTCCATGGCCGAGCCCCAGCACAGCCCGGGCCCGCTCTGGGTCCATGGCCGAGCCCCAGCACAGCCCGGGCCGGGTCTGGGTCCATGGCCGAGCCCCAGCACAGCCCGGGGCCGCCGGGAGCAGAGCCGGGGGCGGCTCGGCTGCGCCCTCGCTCCGGGCTGCCATCTCCCCACTCTGAGCCCCCATCCCTGCTCTGGGCCCCCGCCCTCCGTCAGAACTGCCTCAGGACCCCCATCCCTGCTCCAGGCTCCCATCCTCGCTCTGGGCTCCCCTCCTCACTCTGAGCCCCCATCCTTGGTCAGGACCCCCATCCCTGCTCCGGGTCGCCATCCTTGGTCCGAACCCCCGTCCCTGCTCCGGGTCCCCATCCTCCGTCCGAGCCCCCGTCCCTGCTCCGGGTCCCCATCCTCCGTCCGAGCCCCCGTCCCTGCTCCGGGTCCCCATCCTTGGTCCGAGCCCCCGTCCCTGCTCCGGGTCCCCATCCTCCATCCGAGCCCCCGTTCCTGCTCCGGGTCCCCATCCTCCATCCGAGCCCCCATCCTTTCTCCGGGTCCCCATCCTGCATCCGAACCCCCATCCCTGCTCCGGGTCCCCATCCTCCGTCCGAGCCCCCGTCCCTGCTCCGGGTCCCCATCCTCCATCCGAGCCCCCGTCCCTCTGCAGCCCCCGCCCCTCAGGGCTCCAGCTCCCGGGACAGCCTCAGCAGCTCCTTCTGGCTGTCGATGGCCCTCAGGTGCTGCAGGTAGGCCCAGGTGCACACGGGGCTCCTCACGCTCAGGGACTGCTCCGAGCCTGCGGGAGGGATGAGATCAGGGTTGGGGTCCCTCCGTCCCCCGTCACAGCCCTGCGGGATCCCCCAGCCCCTGGATCCCCCTGCGCCGCCTCTGTCATCCCCAAACCTCCCAAAATCGCACAGGGCTGGCTCAGGGACCCCCCCCACGGATCCCACACTCAGCTCAGGGACCCCCACAGAGATTTGGGGGCGGGATTGGGGTGGGATCGATGAATTCGTACACGTGGAGATCCTGATGGCCTTGGCGTCCTCGGGCCGGTGCGAGGAGCGGGTCCGGAGCGGGGACAGCGGGGCTGGTGGGGGACAGACAGAGGAGGGGGCTCAGCCCCGTCCCCGAAAGCTCAGCCCAGTCCCGAGGGGCTCAGCCCCTCCCCAGGGACCCTCCCCAGGGATCCTCCCGCCCCTCCCCAGGGACCCTCCAGCCCCTCCCCAGGGACCCTCCCCAGGGACCCCCCAGCCCCTCCCCAGGGACCTCCCGCCCCTCCCCAGGGACATTCCAGCCCCTCCCCAGGGACCCTCCCCAGGGACCCTCCCGCCCCTCCCCCGCCCCTCCCCAAGGACCCTCCCTCCCCTCCCTCAGGGACCATCTCCTCCCCCAGGGACACTCCAGCCTCTCCCCAGGGACCCTCCCCAGGGACCCTCCCGCCCCTCCCCAGCCCCCCCGAGCACTCACCGTGTGCGTGGCCCCGGCAGCGCTGCAGGACTCGCACGGTTTTGGCCATCATGTGCTGTGGGGGAGGCACGGGGGTCACCCCGAAATCGCCGTCCCTGGCGCGGCTGTGACCCCCCGGCGGCTCCAGCGGCAGAGCTCTGCGGGCCGGGGGCACACGGAGGGGTCACCGCCCCCCACTCACCATCTTCTCGAAGTTGATGAGGTTCTCGGCCAGCGTGCGGTTCCCCTCGTGGATGAAGGTCATGTCTGGGGGGGGGTTTGGGGATCAGAGGGGCCCCCCGGACACACCCAGAGGGTCCCCAGAGCCGGGCACCCACCTTTGAGCAGCAGGGGCACGAAGGGGATGATGGGGGGGCTCAGCTTGGCCACGGCCAGGCGGTAAACGCGGTGGTTCCACGACGGGTCCTGCGGGGACACGGGGACACGGGGAGGACACGAGGGGACACGGGGGGACAGCGGCACTCCCGTCCCCCATTGCTCCGGGGGCAAATCCCACCGGGAAGGGGGACACGGGGCAGGAAAGGGACACAGGGTGGGAAAGGGGACATGGGGTGGGAGGGGGACGTGGGGAAGGAAAGGGGACATGGGACAGGAAAGGGGACACGGGACAGGAAAGGGGACACGGGACAGGAAAGGGAATATGGGACAGGAAAGGGAATATGGGACAGGAAAGGGGACAAGGGACAAGAAAGGGGACACGGGACAGGAAAGGGGACAAGAAGCAGGAAAGGGGACACGGGACAGGAAAGGGACACGGGACAGGGGACAGGAAAGGGGGACACGGGACAGGACAGGGGACACGGGACAGGAAGGGGGACACGGGGCAGGAAAGGGGACACGGGACAGGACAGGGACACAGGGCAGGAAAGGGGAAATGGGACAGGAAAGGGGACATGGGACAGGAAAGGGACTATGGGACAGGAAAGGGACACGGGACAGGAAAGGGGACACGGGACAGGAAAGGGGACACGGGACAGGAAAGGGGACATGGGACAGGAAAGGGAATATGGGACAGGAAAGGGATATGGGACAGGAAAGGGGACATGGGACAGGAAGGGGGACAAGGGACAGGAAAGGGACACGGGACAGGAAGGGGGACACGGGACAGGAAAGGGACACGGGACAGGAAAGGGGACACGGGACAGGAAAGGGGACACGGGACAGGAAAGGGACACGGGACAGGGGGCTGTGCTCACCAACATCCTCTCCAGGGCCGAGTGCAGCTTCCGGATCTTGTGGGGCAACCTCTGCACGGGGACAGGGACACGGGGACAGGGACACGGGGCTGGGACCCGCCTGTCCCACCCCAGCGACCCGCGGCTGTCCCACCTCCCTGTCCCCTCCCTGCCCCTCCTGTCACCTCCCAGGTCTTGGCCAGCCGGGTCACGGCCGTGTTGCCCACACCGAACATCACCGCGAAGAAGGAATTCAGGTTCTTCTGCTCCTTGAGGCTGCAGGCGGGGACGGGGACGGCTCAGGGACGGGGACGGGGCAGGAGGGGACAGTGACAGTGGCGGGGACATGACGGGCACTCACTGCGCCGCCAGTTTGATGAACTTGCGCAGGAGCTGCGCTCGCCGCCCGAGCTCGGGGCACAGGCACAGCTCGGTGGCCACCCAGAACTGCAGCTCGTTGAAGCGCCGCATCACCCGCGCCAGGTTGGCCGTGGCCACCTCGTGGAACTGCTGCGGGCCCACGATGTAGTGGATCATTTCCACCTGAGAGAGCGGCGGGTGAGGGGTGTCCTGGTCCTGAGGGGGGTCCTGGTACTGAGGGGTGTCCTTGTCCCTGAGGGGTGTCCTGGTCCTGAGGGGCGTCCTTGTCCCTGAGGGGTGTCCTGGTCCTAAGGGGTGTCCTGGTACTGAGGGGCGTCCTTGTCCCTGAGGGGTGTCCTGGTCCTAAGGGGTGTCCTGGTACTGAGGGGGGTCCTGGTACTGAGGGGTGTCCTTGTCCCTGAGGGGTGTCCTGGTCCTGAGGGGCGTCCTTGTCCCTGAGGGGTGTCCTGGTCCTAAGGGGTGTCCTGGTACTGAGGGGCGTCCTTGTCCCTGAGGGGTGTCCTGACCTATGAGGGGTGTCCCAACCCTGAGGGGTGTCCTGACCCTCCCTGAGGGGTGTCCTTGTCTCTGAGGGGTGTCCTTATCCCTGAGGGGTGTCCTGATCCTCCCTGAGGGGTGTCCTGATCTCTGAGAGGTGTCCCAACCCTGAGGGGTGTCCCAACCCTGAGAGGTGTTCCGACCCTGAGGGGTGTCCTTGTCCTGAGGGGTGTTCCGACCCTGAGGGGTGTCCTGACCCTCCCTGAGGGGTGTCCCGGCCCCCCCAGAGCGCCCCCCGTGCCCTCCAGACCTGGTGGATGCTCTTGAAGAGGCTCCAGTCATAGTCCGTCAGGTGGCTGGCCAGTTCCTTGGAGCTGATCAGGTCCAGCGTGTCCGAGGAACCCGCGTGGGGGCCCAGCTGCTCCGGGTGGGGGGTCTGGGCACGGGACAGGACCCCTGAGCAAACCCCGCTGAGTCCGGGCTCGGACACCCCACACCGAGGCACCGCCGCCCCCAACCCTCTCTGGGGAGGGGTCTGCCCAGCCCGGACCCCCGCCCCGCTCTCACCAGGCTGCCCAGCTCGTCCACGCTGACCACGAACAGCCTCTCGTTGAGGCCCAGCGCCGTGAACACGCCCACGGCGTCCTGCGGCAGCACCGCTCTGTCTGCGGGGAGGGACGGGCGGGATGGCGAGCGGGGACAAACCCCGGCTGGCCCGGCCACAGAGCCGCCCCCGGGGAGCCCCCTCACCTCCGGCCGAGTTCACCCGGACCAGCACGAGCTCCCGGTCCCGGTCCCGGTCCCGGCCCAGCCGCGGCGCCAGCGCCCGCAGCACGTCCCGCACCGAGGCGTTCACGGGCAGCACCGGCACCAGGCACGAGTGGTCGGCCCTGAAGATCTCGTAGGGCACTGGGAGGGGACAAAAGTCACCTCGGTGTCCCCAGGCCGCGGGGACGGTCCCCGGCGCCGGCAGTACCTTTGTCCTGCGCTCTCAGGGCGCTGGTGCTGTCCAGGATCGGCTCCTCGGGGCTCCCGAGCCAAATTCCCGAACTGCGGGACTGGAAAGGGGGGGCAGAGGGGGGGCCTCAGCCAGCGGCCCCCGGGGGGGTCCCCGAAGGGCAGAGGGGACCCAGAGCGTGCCCTGTCACCCCTCGGGGGTCCCTACCTTGGGTTGGGGGGACACGCTGCCGTCACCGTTCTCCAGCCTGAGGGAGGGGAAGGGGGAGGATGGAACCGCCGGGAACCGCACCGGGAGCGGCGACCCTGGATTCGGGGTCACCCCTGGGGTTCGGGGTCACCCCTGGGATTAGGGGTCACCCCTGGGATTCGGGTCACCCCCGGGGTTCGGGTCACCCCTGGGATTAGGGGTCACCCCTGGGATTCGGGTCACCCTCTAGGTTCGGGTCACCCTCGGGGTTCGGGGTCACCCCTGGGATTCGGGTCATCCCCGGGGTTCGAGTCACCCCCCGGGTTCGGGGTCACCCCTGGGGTTCGGGTCACCCTCGGGGTTCGGGGTCACCCCCGGGGTTCGGGTCATCCCCGGGCTTCGGGGTCACCCTCGGGGTTCGGGGTCACCCCCGGGGTTCGGGTCACCCCTGGGGTTCGGGGTCACCCTCGGGGTTCGGGTCACCCCCGGGGTTCGGGGTCACCCCCGGGGTTCGGGTCATCCCTGGGGTTCGGGTCACTCCTGACCCCTCCTGTGTGTGACACCCTCCCCCGGCCGGGCCGCACCCCGGGACAAGGTGACGCCCCAAAAGTTCCTCCCTAGGGAAGCGCAGCCCCGGCGTGTCCCCAGGGAGGGACCCGGCACGCGCGGTGACATCGGGGACACTGAGGGACATCAGGGGACACCGGGGGACATCGGGGGGACACCGGGGGATACCGGGGCGACTCACGCTCGGGGTCGCCGCCTCTCCTGGCCCTGCTCCTGGCCCAGCCCGCCCAGCTGGGGGTCCCGGCTCGCCAGGTCCGCCAGGTTCTGTGGGGACAGCGGGCACGGGGTGAGCTCGGGGCTGTCCCCGCGCTGTCCCCGCGCTGTCCCCGCTGTCCCCTCCGGTACCTGCAGCAGGGCCGTGGTGCTGCGGTCGCCCTGCAGCAGCCGCCCGTAGAGCAGCACCCACTGGCTGACGAGCCGCAGGACCTTGCGCCGCTTGCGCAGGGAATAGGCGGCCTTGTCCCGCTCCGAGCCCTCCAGCGGCTCCGCGCGGAAACTGGGACCAGTCAAGGACACCAGCGACGCGTCAGGGGGCAGGGACATCCCGGGGATGTCGCCCCGGGGGATGGTGGAGCCCGCAAAGGGCTCCCCCCGCCCAGCGTGTCCCCAGCGGGTGGCGCGCCCCAGTGTCCCCCAGTCCCGCCCAGCTCCCGCAGCTGAAGGATACTGGTGCAGCAGCGCCCGGCAGAGCTGCGAGGTCGGCATGAACACGGTGTAGGTGAGCAGGAAATCGCCCAGCAGCGTGTCTGCGGCGAGCAGCGAGTGTCACTGCTGTCCCGAATTGTCACTGCTGTCCCAAATCGTCACTGCTGTCCCCACTGTCACTGCTGTCCCCTCTGTCACTGCTGTCCCGAATTGTCACTGCTGTCCCCACTGTCACTGCTGTCCCCTCTGTCACTGCTGTCCCAAATTGTCACTGCTGTCCCAAATTGTCACTGCTGTCCCGAATTGTCACTGCTGTCCCAAACTGTCACTGCTGTCCCCCCTGTCCCTGCTGTCCCCTCTGTCACTGCTGTCCCCACTGTCACTGCTGTCCCCCACTGTCACTGCTGTCCCAAGTTGTCACTGCTGTCCTGAATTGTCACTGCTGTCCCCTCTGTCACTGCTGTCCCCTCTGTCACTGCTGTCCCCTCTGTCCCTGCTGTCCCAAATCGTCACTGCTGTCCCGAATTGTCACTGCTGTCCCAAACTGTCACTGCTGTCCCCCCTGCCCCTGCTGTCCCCTCTGTCACTGCTGTCCCCACTGTCACTGCTGTCCCCTCTGTCACTGCTGTCCCAAATTGTCACTGCTGTCCCCCACTGTCACTGCTGTCCCCTCTGTCACTGCTGTCCCAAATTGTCACTGCTGTCCCCCACTGTCACTGCTGTCCCAAGTTGTCACTGCTGTCCCCTCTGTCACTGCCGTCCCCAGCACCCTGGGGACACGGGGACCGCAGCCTGGGCTGTCCCCAGCGCGGGGCGGGGACAGATTTTGTCCCTAAACCGCTCGGGAGGGGCTGGGTCGGTGCCGGCGGTGGGAAGGGGGTGGCGGGGGCTGTCCCCAGGGCAGGGCGGTGACACCGGCTGGCATTTGTGACCCTCTGGGGACATCTCCCGGCTCCCGGGTCCCTCCCCCCCGGAGGCGCCGCCCTCTCCCGAGCCTCGCCCTTTGGGGGATTTTGGGCGATTCCCGGGTGGGACGGGCGGGATTTGGGGTTGGACGCCAACCCCGGGTGGCTTTGGGACTGTCCCCGGCTCAGGGGACACTCGCACGCACCCACGGGGTCGTAGAGGGTGGCATCGAGCCTCATGAACTCCAGCAGGTGCTCCAGGATCTTCTCGGGGGTCCCGGCCATCACCAGGAACCTGCTGGGGACACGCGCGGCGGGGCCGGGTTGGTGACACCGCTCCTGTCCCTTTGTTCGGCCCCAAAAGGGCCCGAGGGAAAGGGCGGGGGGGAGGGATGGGGACAGGAGAGGGACAGGGACGGGACAGGGGACAGGGACAGTGGGACAGGGACAGGAGACAGGGACAGGGACAGTGGGACAGGGACAGGGACGGGACAGGGACAGAGGGGACACAGGGAGGGACAGGGACAGGGGACAGGGACAGGGAGACGCGGGGGACAGGGGACAGGGACAGGGACAGGAGCAGGGACAGGGACAGGGACAGGGACAGGGGACAGGGGGACAGGGGAGAGGGACAGGGGACAGGGACACAGGGACAGGGACAGGAACAGGGACAGGACAGGGAGAGGGACAGGGACAGGGACATGGGGACAGGGACAGGGACAGGACAGGGACAGGGACGGGGACAGGACAGGGAGAGGGACAGGGGACAGGGACAGGACAGGGACAGGAACAGGGACAGGACAGGGAGAGGGACAGGGACAGGGACAGGGACAGGGACAGGGACAGGGACAGGGACAGGGACGGGGACAGGGACAGGGACAGGGGACAGGGGACAGGGACAGGGACAGGGGACAGGGACAGGGACAGGGGACAGGGACAGGGACAGGGACAGGGGTGTCACCTGCTGCGTGGGGGTCAGGGACAGAGGGGGGCAGGAGCAGGAGTGGCACCTGCCATAAGGGGACAGGCACAGAGGTGTCACCTGCCACAAGGGGCACAGGAGTGTCACCTGCCATATGAGGGATGGGGACAGGGATGTCACCTGCCACAAGGGCACAGGGACAGGAGTGTCACCTGCCATAAGGGGGATAGAGGTGCCACCTGCTGCTCAGGGGACAGGGGCAGGAGTGTCACCTGCCCCAAGGGGCAGATGTGTCACCTGCCACAAGGGGCACAGGGACAGGAGTGTCACCTGCCATAAGAGGGAGGGAGACAGGAGTGTCACCTGCCAGAAGGGGGACAGAGGCGCCACCTGCTGCTCAGGGGACAGGGACAGCGGTGTCACCTGCCACAAGGGACAGGGGCAGTGGTGTCACCTGCCACAAGGGACAGGGACAGATGTGTCACCTGCCATAAGGGGTCAGTGGCAGGAGTGTCACCTGCCATAAGGGGCAGGCACAGGCACAGAGTGTCACCTGCCACAAGGGACCAGGGACAGGGACAGCAGTGTCACCTGCCACAAGGGACACAGGCACAGAGTGTCACCTGCCACAAGGGACACAAGGACGGGGTGTCACCTGCCACAAGGGACACAGGCACAGAGTGTCACCTGCCACAGGGGACACAAGGACAGGGTGTCACCTGCCACAAGGGACACAGGGACAGCAGTGTCACCTGCCACAAGGGACACAGGGACAGGGTGTCACCTGCCACAAGGGGACAGGGACAGCAGTGTCACCTGCCACAAGGGACACAGGGACAGGGTGTCACCTGCCACAAGGGGCAGATGTGTCACCTGCCACAAGGGACACAGGGACGGGGTGTCACCTGCCAGAAGGGGACAGGGACAGGGACAAGGACAGGGTGTCACCTGCCACAAGGGACACAAGGACGGGGTGTCACCTGCCACAAGGGACACAGGGACAGGGTGTCACCTGCCACAAGGGACACAAGGACAGGGTGTCACCTGCCACAGGGGACACAGGGACGGGGTGTCACCTGCCACAGGGGACACAAGGACAGAGTGTCACCTGCCACAAGGGACACAAGGACGGGGTGTCACCTGCCACAGGGGACACAAGGACAGAGTGTCACCTGCCACAAGGGACACAAGGACAAGGTGTCACCTGCCACAAGGGACACAGGGACAGGGTGTCACCTGCCACAAGGGACACAGGGACGGGGTGTCACCTGCCACAGGGGACACAGGGACAGGGTGTCACCTGCCACAAGGGACACAGGGACGGGGTGTCACCTGCCGCTGCGCGCCGAGGCCGCGGGGCCGCCCTGCAGGTCCCTCTGCAGCACCAGCACCACCCGCCCGTGCTCCTTCAGCCGCACCGTGTTGGCCTCCACGTCCTGGGGGGACGGAATTCCCGGAATTCCCGAACCAGTCCCCGGGATTCCCGGGTCCCCCGCGGCCGGAGCGCGGCCCCACCTTGAGGATGCGGTGGAAGTCGCGCTTGTCCACGCGCAGGAAGTGGCAGTTGTCCTCCCGCAGCAGGATGGTGGCCGCGCGCGGCGCGTCGTTCACCAGCGCCAGCTGCCCGAAATCGTCCCCCTCGTGCAGGGTGGCCACCAGGCCCTGGGGACAGCGGGGTGTGACACTGGGTGACATTGGGGGGACATTGGGGGGACATTGGGGTGACCACCAGGCCCTGGGGACAGCGGGGTGGTGACACTGGGTGACATTGGGGGGACATTGGGGTGGCCACCAGGCCCTGGGGACAGCGGGGTGTGACACTGGGTGACACTGGGGGGACATTGGGGTGGCCACCAGGCCCTGGGGACAGCGGGGTGAGGGGTGTGACACTGGGGGGACATTGGGGTGGCCACCAGGCCCTGGGGACACGCGGGGTGTGACACTGGGTGACATTGGGGGGACATTGGGGGGACATTGGGGTGGCCACCAGGCCCTGGGGACAGCGGGGTGTGACACTGGGTGACATTGGGGTGACATTGGGGTGACATTGGGGTGGCACTGGGGTGGCACTGGGGTGACATTGGGGTGGCACTGGGGTGACATTGGGTGACATTGGGGTGACATTGGGGTGGCACTGGGGTGACGTTGGGGTGACATTGGGGTGACACTGGGGTGACATTGACGTGACATTGGGGTGACATTGGGGTGACGTTGGGGTGACATTGGGGTGACATTGGGGTGACACTGGGTGACATTTGGGTGACACTGGGGTGACATTGGGTGACATTGGGGTGACATTGGGGTGGCACTGGGGTGACATTGGGTGACACTGGGTGACATTGGGGTGACATTGGGGTGACATTGGGGTGACATTGGGGTGACATTGGGGTGACACTGGGTGACATTGGGGTGACATTGGGTGTCCCCAGAGTGTCCCCAGAGCGCCACCCCCCCGCGGGGACACACCCACCTTGCCGTGGGTGACCACGTTGACCGAGCCCTTCCAGATGATGTACCAGGAGGTGCCTTTGTCACCTTGGCTGAAAACTGTCACACACCCGGGAGAAAAGGGGGAAAAAAATCCACAATTCTGGGAAGAGCCCCGGGTGGAAAATCCACAATTCTGGGAACAGCCCCGGGGTGGAAAATCCACAATTTTGGGAACAGCCCCGGGGTGGGAAATCCACAATTTTGGGAACAGCCCCGGGGTGGGAAATCCACAATTTTGGGAAGGTGGAAAATCCACAATTCTGGGAACAGCCCCGGGGTGGGAAATCCACAATTCTGGGAAGGTGGAAAATCCACAATTCTGGGAACAGCCCCGGGGTGGAAAATCCACAATTTTGGGAACAGCCCCGGGTGGAAAATCCATAATTTTGGGAACAGCCCCGGGTGGAAAATCCATAATTTTGGGAACAGCCCCGGTGTCCCCGGGGTGGAAAATCCACAATTTTGGGAACAGCCCCGGGTGGAAAATCCACAATTTTGGGAAGGTGGAAAATCCACGATTTTGGGAAGAGCCCCCGACTCACGGACGGTGCCCGCTCGCTGGTGCCCCTCGAACACGAGCACGGCCGCCAGCTCCCGTTTCACCTGCGCCAGGGGACAGATCTGTCACCGCCGGCCGGGAGGGGACCGGGGACGGGAAATACGGGGAGGGGTCGGGGGAGGGACGGGGACGGTCGGGGGAGGATGGTTGGATGGGAAGGAACGGGGGGCAGGAAGATCTGGGGGGCAGGGGAGGCGCCTGGACAGGGATCAGGAGGATTTGGGGACAGGGGACACCCCGACAGGATTTGGGGACAGGGGACACCCCGACAGGGTTTGGGGACCGGGGGGACACCCCGACACTCAGACCCCGCAGGATTTGGGGACCGGGGGGACACCCCGCAGGGTTTGGGGACCGGGGGACACCCCGCAGGGTTTGGGGACAGGGGGACACCCCGACAGGGTTTGGGGACCGGGGGGACACCCCGACACCCAGACCCCGCAGGGTTTGGGGACCTCACGCACCGAGTTGGAGAGATGAGCCACGGCTTTGATGTGAAGCAGCTCCTCGAAAATCAGCTCCAGCTCGTCCTGCGTGCGCTGGGCGGGCCTGGGAGGGGCGGGGGGGTCACCCCGGTCAGCGGCTCCCTGCGCCCCCCTCCCCATCCCCCCTTTCCCTTTTTTTTTTTGGGTCACCACCCCCTCAGCAGCCCCAGACCCGCCGAGCAGGGTCCAGACGGATCCCGGGAGGTTCAAAAAGACCCCCCGGAGGTGCACAAAGACCCCCGGAGGGGCACAAAGACCCCCGGAGGTGCACAAAGACCCCCCGGAGGGGCACAAAGACCCCTGGGAGGGGCACAAAGACCCCTGGGAGGTGCACAAAGACCCCCGGAGGGGCACAAAGACCCCCCGAAGTGGAAGGGACCCCCGGAGGGGCACAAAGACCCCCTGGAGGGGCACAAAGACCCCCCGAGGTGGAAGGGACCCCCGGAGGGGCACAAAGACCCCCGAAGGGGCACAACGACCCCCGGAGGTGCAAAGGGACCCCCCTGGAGGTGGCAAGGACCCCCGGAGGGGCACAAAGACCCCCCGAGGTGGCAGGGACCCCCGGCACTCACGGCTTGCGCAGGGCCGTGGCGAGCAGCGCGTCGGGGCCGAGCTGCGCCAGCAGCCCCAGCGCCTCCGGCAGCCCCTCGGGGTCCCCCGGGCCCGGCTCGGGGCTCGGCTCCGGCTCGGCGAGGCGATAGAACTGACTGTCCTTGTCCTGGAAGTGCCACTCCTGCCGCACTGCGGGGGCATGGCGCGGTCAGCTCGGCTCGGGACCCCCCCCGAGACCCCCGGGGTCGCGGCCCGAGCTCACCGTGGGTCAGCACGCCGCTGTCCAGCAGCACCTGCCCGATGCCCACGGCCTGGCCGCGCGTGGGGACCGCGCCCGAGCTCAGCAGCGAGTCCACGAGAGCCTTGCCCGAGCAGCACTGCCTGGGAGGGGGGCGGTGAGAGACCCCCAGGGCACCCCCCGAACTCCCCAGAGCCCGGAGGGAGACAGTGAGTGAGAGACCCCCAGGGCACCCCCCGAACTCCCCAGAGCCCCCAGAGCCGGGAGGGGGGCGGTGAGAGACCCCCAGGGCACCCCCCGAACCCCCAGAGCCCGGAGGGAGACAGTGAGTGAGAGACCCCCAGGGCACCCCCCGAACTCCCCAGAGCCCCCAGAGCCGGGAGGGAGGCGGTGAGAGACCCCCGAGAGCATCCCCCGAACCCCCAGAGTCCCCGAGCCCCCCAGAGCCCCCTGACAGCCCCCCCAGAGCCCCCCCGAGCCCTCCAGACCCCCCGAGCCCCCACAGACCCCCTGACAGCCCCCCAGACCCCCCGAACCCCCACAGAGCCCCTGACAGCCCCCCCAGAGCCCCCCCCCCGAGCCCCCCAGAGCCCCCTGACAGCCCCCCCAGAGCCCCTGACAGCCCCCCAGACCCCCCGAACCCCCACAGAGCCCCTGACAGCCCCCCCAGAGCCCCCCCCCGAGCCCTCCAGACCCCCCGAGCCCCCCCAGAACCCCCTGACAGCCCCCCCTGAGCCCCCGAGCCCCCCCTGAGCCCCCCCAGAGCCCCCGCCAGAGCCCCCTGGCAGACCCCCAGAGCTCCCCCAGACCCCCCTCGCCCCCCCTCGCCCCCCTCGCCCCCCGGCCCGCACCGGTGGTGCCGCAGGTGACGTTTGTGGTCGCGGATGAGGCCGGGCCGGGCGCTGCTCAGGTGGGCGAGCAGGAGCTTCCCCGCTCGCCAAACCCGCCCCGAGGATGCCTGGGGGGGAGGAGGGGCGAGGGGGGCTGGGCTGGGCTGGGCTGGGCTGCCACTGTCCCCACAGTGTCCCCACAGTGTCCCCACAGTGTCCCCACACTGACCCCGGGTCGCCACCGGCCACCCCGGCATGGAGTGACCGCCCCATGGCGATGGGACAGGGGGTGCTCCACCCCACAGAATATCGGGGTGCTCCTGCCCCACACAATATCGGGGTGCTCCAACCCCACAGAATACCGGGGTGCTCCAGCCCCACACAATATCGGGGTGCTCCAGCCCCACACAATACCGGGGTGCTCCTGCCCCACAGAATATCGGGGTGCTCCTGCCCCACAGAATATCGGGGTGCTCCAACCCCACACAATTCTGGGGTGCTCCAGCCCCACAGAATATCGGGGTGCTCCGGCCCCACACAATTCTGGGGTGCTCCCGCCCCCCTCAGCCCCCACAGGCTCCCCAAATTCACGTCCCTGCCCCCACCTGGGTGATGCTGTGTCCATAGTCCAGGCTGGATTCCGAGTCCAGGAGCGGGGTCTGGAAAACCAAAGGGGGGGATGGGGGGGGTTTGGGGGGCTCTGCTGAGCCCCCCTCACCCCGCTGAGCCACGGGAGGGGGTCCTGAAACCCCCAGAGTGGCCCCACATGTTCACCAGGTGAGGCAGCAGCTGAAATCCTGAATCCAGAACCCAAATCCTGAACCGAGCCCCCATTCCCGAACCCAGCACCCAAATCCCGAACCCAGCACCCAGTTCTCCACCCCAGCACCCATTTCCTGAGCCCCGACCCCATTTCCCGGGCACAGATCCTGACTCCAGCCCCTCCCTGGCTCTCTTTCCTCCCAGCTCTCCTCGCCGGGGATGCTCCGGGTAAAACCAGAGGCTCGGGGGAGGCCGGACCCCGAACCCGCAGCCCCGCCCGGGTCGCGGGGCCCGGGGCAGCCGCGCTCGCTCCGGGCCACGGCCCTGGACAAACAAGCCCGGCCCGCGCCCGTCAGACCCGTTCCGGGCCCCGGGAGCGCTCACGGGCACGGCCGGAGGGGCTCGGGGGGTCCCTCTGGCTGCTCCCGGCTCCGCAGCCCCCAGGGAGGGAACCCAAAAAGCGGCGGCTCCAGGGATTCCCCCGGATCCGCGGGATCCCCCCGGGATTTGTGGGATCCCCCCGGGGACCTGCGGGATTCCCCGGGATTTGTGGGATCCCCCCCCGGGGACCTGCGGAATTCCCTCGGGATCTGTGGGATCCCCCCTGGAACCTGCAGGATCCCACCCGGGATTTCCGGGATTCCCCCCCGTGACCTGCGGGATTCCCCCGGGATTTCCGGGATCCCCCCCCCTGGGACCTGCGGGATTCCCTCGGGATCTGTGGGATCCCTCCGGGACCTGCAGGATCCCACCCGGGATTTCCCACCCGGGATTTCCGGGATCCCCCCGGGGACCTGCGGGATTCCCTCGGGATCTGTGGGATCCCCCCGGGATTTCCAGGATCCCCCCGGGGATCTGCGGGATTCCCAGGATCCCACCCGGGATTTCCAGGATCCTCCCCGGGATCTGTGGGATCCAGGCAGGGAAGGTTGGAGCGATCCCAGCAGGGACGGTGCGGACACAAAGCCCAATTAAAGTTAATTAGGAGTTAATTAGCGCAGGACCCTCGAGGCTGAGCCTCCAGCGCGGCTCAGGAGCAATTCCAGGAGAGAGCAGGGAACGAGCGGCTCTGGGAACGCCGCCGGGTCCTCGGTGTCACCCGGTGTCACTCGGTGTCACACGGTGTCGCTCGGTGTCACCCGGTGTCGCTCGGTGTCACTCGGTGTCACCCGGTGTCACCCGGTGTCACTCGGTGTCACAGCGCCCGTGGCCCGGCCGCGCTGTCCCCAAGGTGGGGACACGGTGACTCAGGCGCTCTGCAAACGCAGCCGAGCGGGAACCGCTCCGAGCAAATGTTTGCGAACGGGAGGCGGCTGCGGGGACACGGAGGTGTCACCCCGGGGCTGCCTGTCACCCGTGGGTGCGGCAGGTCTGTGTCACCCGTGGGTGCAGGGATCGGTGTCACCCGTGGGTGCAGGTGAGCGCTGCCCCGGCCCCCAGAGGGGCTCTGCTGTTCCCCAGGAGAGGGGGCAGCTCCCCGGCTTTCAGATCCAGAATCCAGAACCCAAATCCCTGACCCAGAACCCAAATCCTGAACACAGGACTCAGATCCCGAACCCAGAACCCAAATCCTGAATCCAGAACACAAATCCTGAACGCAGAACGCAAATCCTGAATCCAGCAACCAAATTCTGAACCCAGCACTCAAATCCTGAATCCAGCACCAAATCCCAACCCCCCCACGCATCCTGAGGGTCCTTGAGCCCATCCCGGGGTCCCTGAGCCCCATCCCGGGGTCCCTGAACCCCATCCCGGGGGTCCTGAACCCCATCCCGGAATCCCTGAACCCCATCCCGGGGTCCCTGAACCCCATCCGGAGGTCCCAAGCCCCATCCCGGGGGTCCTGAACCCCATCCCGGGGGTCCTGAACCCCATCCTGGGGGTCCCTGAACCCCATCCGGAGGTCCCAAGCCCCATCCCGGGGGTCCCTGAACTCCATCCCGGGGGTCCCTGAACCCCATCCGGAGGTCCCAAACCCCATCCCGGGGGTCCCTGAACCGCATCCCGGGGGTCCCGGGGGTCCCGACTCTCGGCCGGCCGAGGCTGCGGATGGGCGCGGACTTTCTCCGGAGCCGTAAATCCCGAAATAGCCCCGCTTGTTTTCCTCGGGATCCCAAACAAAAGCGGCCGCGAGCACGGAACGGCCGCCGGCGCCTTGGCCGAGCGCCCGGCGCTGCCGGAATCCCGGAGAAAAGCAGGATCCCGTGGGCAGGAAGGTGGAACGGCAACTCCTTCGGAAGCTGCTCGGAGCCGAGACGGGGAGGGGGGCTCGGGGCGTCCTGCAGGGCCCGAGCCCGGGCTGGCCGCTCCAGGGAGGGGATCTGGGGGCAGCGGGAGGGTTTGGGTGACCCCAGGGCAGCCCTGGCCGTGAGGATCCCGCCGGGAAGGAGGAATCGAGTCCTTGAGCGGGATCTTTGTCTCTTGGTGTCCTTGGAGCGCGGCCCGCGGCACGGGCTGGCTCTGTGCCCCAAGGACAGAGCTGCTCCTGATTTTGGGTCTGGATTCAGGAGCTGCGGGCTCGAGGAGCCCTGGGATGGAGCTCGGGGACCTCAGAACAGGGCTCAAGGACCCCCGGGATGGGGTTCAGGGACCCCAAGATGGAGTGCGGGGAAGGCACAGAACAGGGCTCAAGGACCCCCGGGATAGGGTTCGGGACCCCAAGATCGAGTCTGGGGAACCCCCAGGGTGGGGCTCGGTTCCCCCGGGATGGGGTTCACGGACCCCAAGATCGAGTCTGGGGAATCCCCAGGGTGGGGCTCGGTTCCCCCGGGATGGGGTTCGGGACCCCAAAATCGATCCGGGGAACCCCCAGGACGGGGCTCAGCTCCCCCGGGATGGAACCCCCAGGGTGGGGCTCTGTTCCCCTAGGACGGGGTTCGGGACCCCAAGATGGAGTGCGGGGAACCCCCAGAACAGGGCTCAAGGACCCCCAGGATGGGGTTCGGGACCCCAAGATCGAGTCCGGGGAACCCCCAGGATGGGGCTCGGTTCCCCCGGGATGGGGTTCAGGGACCCCAAAATCGATCCGGGGAACCCCCAGGATGGGGCTCGGTTCCCCCGGGATGGGGTTCGGGACCCCAAGATCGAGTTCGGGATGGAGCTCGGTTCCCCCGGGATGGGGTTCGGGACCCCAAGGTGGAGTCTGGGGAACCCCCAGGGTGGCGCTCGGTTCCCCCAAGATGGAGTGCGGGGAACCCCCAGGACGGGGCTTAAGGACCCCCGGGAGGGGGTTCGGGACCCCAAGATCGAGTTTGGGGAATCCCCAGGACGGGGCTCGGTTCCCCCGGGACGGGGTTCGGGACCCCAAGATCGAGTTCGGGATGGAGCTCGGTTCCCCCGGGACGGGGTTCGGGACCCCAAAATCGATCCGGGGAACCCCCAGGACGGGGCTCGGTTCCCCCGGGACGGGGTTCGGGACCCGCTCCTGCTCCCCTGTCCTGGCCAGGGACAGTGCAGGGTGACACGGTGGCACTTGTCACTGGCACGGTGGCACTTGTCACTGGCACGGTGGCACTTGTCCCCTGGGAAGGACGGAGCAGCTTGGGGACAGCCACGTCCTTTGGAGCCGGGAGGGATTTGCTGGCGCTGGGATGGGACCCCAGGAGGGATGAGCCGGAGCCAGGACACCGGGAGGAGTTTCCAGGAGTTCCCAGGGTGGGGACAAGGGACAAAAGCGCTGCCTCAAGGCACGGCCGAGCCCGTCCCTGCTGCTCACCCGGCCCTGGAACGGCTGTGCCGGGACAAAATCCATTTTTCCTGCTCGGATCGGTTCACCTCGATCCCTAGTGTCCCCCACGGAGCAGGGATTGAGCCCAGTTTATCCCGGTTTATCCCAGTTTATCCCAGTTTATCACAGGAATGCTCGAGGCCTGCGGTGCTGCTCAAAAACCCTCCCCAAAGTTTGGTCCTAAAAATTCCAGAGTGAAAAAATAATTGGAAAAAAAAGGGGGGAAATTCTGATCAGGGAGGGAAGCCCTGTGAGGTGTGGAAATGCCCAAAATCGTCCCCCCCCAAATAATTTCGGTTTTTTTCCTTGAATGTCCCCACAGGAATGTCCCCACGGGAATATCCCATCAGGAATGACCCCAAGGAATGTCCCCATGGGAATATCCCATCAGGAATGTCCCACCGGGAATGTCCCACCGGGAATGTCCCCATGGGAACGTCCCATCACGAACGTCCTTCCTGCCGGGCTCCTGGCACCGGGCTCGTTTCACGCCCGGCTGCTCGTTCCGCTCTGCTCCACCCCGAGAGGGGCCCGGGGGAAGTGCAGAGCCTGCTCAGCTCACCTGCAGCCTCACCTGGCCCCTTCCCCCCTCACCTGCCTCCTTCCCCCTCACCCGGCCCCCCGTGCCCTCACCTGGCCCCTTCCCCCTCACCTGGCCCCTCGTGCTCTCCCCTGCACGCCCGGATTCACTCCTTGCACGCCCGGATTCACTCCCCGTGCCCTCACCTGCCTCCTTCTTCCCTCCCCTGGCTCCTTCCCCCCTCACCTGCCTCCTTCCCCCCTCACCTGGCCCCTCGTGGTGTCACCTGCACGCCTGGATTCACTCCCCGTGCCTTTACCTGGCTCCTTCCCCCTCACCTGCCTCCTTCCTTCCTCACCTGCCTCCTTCCCCCTCCCCTGGCTCCTTCCTTCCTCACCCGGCCCCTCGTGCTCTCCCCTGCACGCCCGGATTCACTCCCTGCACGCCCGGATTCACTCCCTGCACGCCCGGATTCACTCCCCGTGCCCTCCCCTGGCCCCCCGTGCCCTCACCTGCCTCCTTCCCCCCTCACCTGCCTCCTTCCCCCCTCACCTGCCTCCTTCCCCCCTCACCTGCCTCCTTCCCCCCTCACCTGGCCCCTCGTGCTCTCCCCTGCATGCCCGGATTCACTCCTTGCACGCCCGGATTCACTCCCCGTGCCCTCACCTCGCTCCTTCCCCCCTCCCCTGGCTCCCTGCACGCCTGAATTCCCTCCCTTCCTCTCCTCCCCGCATTCCCGGTGCTGAGGAGGTTCCTGGCCCCAATCCCCCAGCAGAGATTCCCTGGATTCGGGACAGGCTCCCCCCCGCTCCCCACTCACTCAGAGAAATTCCTGGATTCGGGACAGGCTCCCCCCACTCCCCAATCCTCCAGCGGATCCCCCGGATTCAGGATGAGCTCCTCCCGCTCCCCACTCCCCCCGAGGAGATTCCCCAGGATTCGGGACCCGCGGCCCCCGGCCCCACTCACCCAGCGGATCCCCTGGATGGGGGGCAGGCTCCCCCCGGCCCCCTCCAGCCGCACCTCGTAGCTGGAGCTCCGGAACAAGTGCATCCTCCCGAGCAGCGCCGAGACCCGCGCTCCGTCCGCGCCGGGACCCGCGGGGGGCTGCGGGGCGGCGCCGCCGGTTCCCGGTTCCAGCCCCGCGTCCCCCCGAGCGCCCCCGGCCGCCGCTGCCCCCGGCCCGGCCCCGCGCAGCTTCATGCGGGGGGGAGCGGGGCCATCGCGGCCGCGGGCCCGGGGCGGCTCCGGGTTCCTCGGGACGGGGCCGGGCCGGGAGCGGCTGCTCGGGACGGGGCCGGGGCGGCTCCGGGTTCCTCGGGACGGGGCCGGGGCGGCTCCGGTTTCCTCGGGACGGGGCCGGGCCGGGAGCGGCTGCTCGGGACGGGGCCGGGAGCGGTTCCTCGGGACGGGGCCGGGACGGGAGGGGCTGCTCGGGACGGGGCCGGGAGCGGCTCCGGGTTCCTCGGGACGGGGCTGGTCCGGGAGCGGTTCCTCGGGACGGGGCCGGGGCGGCTCCGGGTTCCTCGGGACGGGGCTGGGAGCGGCTGCTCGGGACGGGGCCGGGCCGGGAGCGGCTCCGCCGCCGCCGCCGCTCCGGACCCGCCCCGGGCTCGGGAGCTCCGCCCGTGGCTCCTCCCGGCGCTTTGGGGGGGACCCCGGGGCTTTGGGGTGACCCCGGGGCTTTGGGGGGGTTTGGGGGGGGGACCCCGGGGCTTGAGGCGATCCCCGAGCCCCTCGCTCAGCGGTGGGGTGAGGTCTCAGCCCCCCAAACTCGGCGCATCCTAAAATCCCTGGCCTGGATTTTTGGGGTTTCAGGAGTTGCTGAGCAGCTCGGCTAGAGGCTGCGGTAGGGAGGGGGGCGTGAGGGGTCACTGGGGTCACTGGGGTCACTGGGGGGTCACTGGGGGGTCACTGGAGGGTCCCCCCTGCCCAGCCTGGGGGATGGGAATCAGGACCCAGAGAGGCTGGGAAGGGAGGGGGGTGGGACTGGGAATGGTTTGTACTGGGGATTGTTTATACTGGGGATGGTTCCTACTGGGAATGGTTTATACTGGAATGGTTTGTACTGGGAATGGTTTGGGCTGAGAATGGTTTGTACTGGGAATGGTTTATACTGGAACGGTTTATACTGGGAATGGTTTGTACTGGTGATGGTTTGTACTGGAATGGTTTATACTGGAATGGTTTGTACTGGTGATGGTTTGTACTGGGAATGGTTTGTACTGGTGATGGTTTATACTGGAATGATTGTACTGGGAATGGTTTGTACTGGGAATGGTTTGTACTGGGAATGGTTCATACTGGGAATGGTTCATACTGGGAATGGTTCGTACTGGGAATGGTTCGTACTGGGAATGGTTTATATTGGGGAGAGGCCCCCAGCCCTCAGCCCAAGCAGCAGGGCTGGAGCGAGGCCAGCGCTCCTGGGAGAGCTTTGCTGGGACTTTTGGCCGAAAAGGAAAAGGAGTTTCTGCCAAAAGGAGCCTTCACTTGTGAAAGAAATCCCAATTTTTAAAATTCCGATTGCCTTCACACCGGCCCCCACCGGCTAGAGCAGGGATGGAAACATCAGCAGGATCCAGGGAATTTGGGGAGAGAGCCCCGAGCCGCCCCTGCTGCTCTGGGGTCACACCGGGGGTCCCCAAATCTGTTTCGAACAGCAGGACGGGGACCCCAATCCTGATCCTGCCCCTGCTGCCTGTGCGAGCTCCTGGACGCTTTTCCAGGAATTCCTGGAAAACACAAAAACTCCCCCGTGCTGGATCCGTCACCCCGGAGCTCTCCCGGGCAGGATTCCCTCCCGGCCCTGCACAGACTCGTCCCCACAATGCAAATCAGAGTTAATTAGGAGGAGGAGGAAGAGGCCAGAGGAAGGCAGCGGCTCCTGGAGATCTCGGGCAGCCCCACCCTGGCAGCTGGAGACAGACAGACAGACAGACAGAGAGACAGAGAGACACAGACACACGGACACACAGACACACAGACACAGGGACACCTGCCACAGCCCCCCTATCCCATCCCATCCCATCCCATCCCATCCCATCCCATCCCATCCCATCCCATCCCGTCCCAGTGTCCCGATGTTACTGGACCATGAGGGGCTTCAGAGTGGGGGTTCTGTCCTGGTGTCCATGAGGGTCCCTGGGGTGTCCCTGAGCCCAGTGGACACCGCTGACCTCTCATCCCATCCCTGGGTGTGGGATCCTGCTCCATCCCTCCCAGTGCCCCCCACAGTTCCCTTCCCTTCCCTTCCCTTCCCTTCCCTTCCCTTCCCTTCCCTTCCCTTCCCTTCCCTTCCCTTCCCTTCCCTTCCCTTCCCTTCCCTTCCCTTCCCTTCCCTTCCCTTCCCTTCCCTTCCCTTCCCTTCCCTTCCCTTCCCTTCCCTTCCCTTCCCTTCCCTTCCCTTCCCTTCCCTTCCCTTCCCTGAAACTTCCCTGAAACTTCCCTGAAACTTCCCTGAAACTTCCCTGAAACTTCCCTTCCCTGAAACTTCCCTGAAACTTCCCTGAAACTTCCCTTCCCTGAAACTTCCCTGAAACTTCCCTTCCCTGAAACTTCCCTGAAACTTCCCTGAAACTTCCCTGAAACTTCCCTGAAACTTCCCTTCCCTGAAACTTCCCTTCCCTGAAACTTCCCTTCCCTGAAACTTCCTTCCCCACTCCCACTCCCCTTCCCATTCCCATCCCCGGATCTCTCGCAGCAGCAGCTCCAGCTCTGCCTTATCAAACTCTTATCGCTCCTCTCCCTCGGCGCTCCAACAATCATTAATCCCGCAGAGCTCCGGCCGAGTTCTGACCTCACCAACATCCCGGGCAGGAATCTCTTCCCGATATCCCAAATCCAGATCCTCGATGCACAGCTCTGCTCCCCGCTGTGCCTCACCCCACAAAGGCAGAAATCAGAGTTAAATCCCCATTTTTCTGTTCCATCCCCTGTTTTGGTGCCATTTCCTGGGAATGAGTGGCCGGCTCTTGTCCCCTTGGCACGGCAGGAAAGCTCCAGGAGAAATCTGGGAATTCTCGGCGTGCCCCGGGAGGGTTTGGCTGGCAGCTGGGGGTGGAGGAAATTTTCCATATTTATCATCCCCCCGGTTCTCCAGGACACGGCCACAAATCAGCGCCGAAAATCCAATCCTGGGGAGAAGGATTGGGAATTTACTGCGCTCCCAGCACTGCGGGTTTCTCCTTTAATGCTGTGCTTTATGTATTCCTCTCCCTCCAACCCTATTTATTTCCCGTTTATCGGCCCAGCCTCCCCTAATTTATGTTTTCATTACTTTGATTAACGCTCCTGCTCCCCTGACATCGTTATTCCGGCGCCAGCCCGAAACCCTCGGCGTTAAATAATCCTCGGGTTTAGCCGGGATGATTTGCAGTTTAATAAGTGGTTTGTCTCCTAATTGGGCCGGAATTAGCAGCAATTCCGGAATTAACACAGAATGATGTGATAGCCCTCGTTGTTACACGGGGTTTTATTGGGTTGAAACAACAGCTTTAGGAATTATCTGAGGCAGATTCCTCAGTTCTGGGGGTGATTCATTTCTGGGTGATAGAAATTGCTGCTCTTGGGGAAGGAAGGAAGGAAGGAAGGAGGGTTTTGGCCTCCCAGGCGATTTAATTTAATTTAATTTAATTTAATTCCCTCATTATCATTTGGGGAACGTGATGTGTCTTGTTCTCCGGGTCTTTCCGTGCTTCTCGCCGAAACAATTCTCAGGAGCTGCGAACACCTCAGATCTGAGCACAGCCAGAAAATCACAGAAAAGTGAAATTTTCAGGTTGGAAAAGCCCAAAAATGTCTTTTTTTCCAGCCTGAAAAGTCACTGAATCTCACCAGTAACCCAGACAGAGGAGAAAAAAAATTAATTTTTTCCCAAAAGTGAGATTTGTAACCATTTTCCAGAGCTGGAAAAATCCCCATTTCCTCAACTTTTCCCTTTTTCCTTTCACCTTTGGCTCTTTGTGGGGTGTCAATCCCACTTATTCCCTTTAAATAAAAAAAAAAACAAACCAAAAAACAACAACAAAAAAAAGCCTCAAGGACAAACTGTGAGGATAAAACTGTTCCCAAGTCTCGGGAAGCAAACAGGGCTGTCCCATCCCGGATGATTTTCCTCCTTTTGTTTGCAGCTCCAGCCCCCACGGAGGGAGGAGGAGGAGGAGGAAGGATCCTTCATCCGGTAAATCCCGCCTGTTTCCCAGCTGTTCCCGAGCCTCTGGGGCAGGAACAAGAACCAGGAAAAAAAAAAAAAATTATAATTCATCTCTGGGCAACCTGAACAGCAGGAGCAAGGTGCTGGAAAAATCCAGGAGGGAAAAATCCTTGAGGGAATTTTGGGTTAAAAGGTGAAAGATCCTCAGATTTGTTCCTATAAATCCTGAGGGTTTGTCCTTGAGGGTGTTTTTTGTTTGTTTGTTTTTGTTTTTGTTTTCCCACTTTTTAAAGGAACATTTTGGTTACAGGGTTTTTGGGGATTTCGCTGGGTTTTAGGGATGTCGCCGGGTTTTTGGGATGTCACTGGGTTTTTGGGATTTTGCTGGGTTTTAGGAATGTCACTGGGTTTTTGGGATGTCACCAGGATTTAGGGATGTCACTGGGTTTTTGGGATGTCACTGGGTTTTTGGGATGTCACTGGGTTTTTGGGATTTCACTGGGTTTTAGGGATGTCACTGGGTTTTAAGAGTGGCACCAGGTTTTAGGATTTCGCTGGGTTTTTGGGATGCCACCGGGTTTTTGGGATTTTGCTGGGTTTTAGGGATGTCTCCGGGTTTTTGGGATATTGCCGTGTTTTAGAGATTTCCCTGGGTTTTTGGGGTGTCACGGGGTTTTTGGGATATCACTGAGTTTCAGGGATCTCGCTGGGTTTTAGGGCTATCACCGGGTTTTTGAGATTATCACAGGGGGTTTTTGAGATTTCGATGGGTTTTGGGATGTGCCCGGGTTTTGGGGTGTCACCGGGTTTTTATGATTTCGCCGAGTTTTAGGGGTGTCACCGGGTTTTAGGGATATCAGTGGGTTTTAGAAATGTTCCCAGGTTTTAGGGATCTCGCTGTGTTTTAGGGATGTCACCTCGGTTTCAGGAATGTCACCTCGGTTTCAGGAATGCCACCGAGGCTTTGGGATGAGCTCCGGGATGATCCAGGCTGCGATTCAGCACCGCTGACCACAGAGGAGCCACAGGATGGAAGCTCAGGGGCAGAACAGCTCCTGCGGGAATTTTATTGGGGTCTCCAGCCAGGAAAATTTCCAGCCAAAAAAACCCCGAGGAGGGATGGATGGAGAGGGGGAAGGGAGGTGGAAGAGGAGGCGGATGAAGAGCAGGAAAGAGAAGGAGGCTGCTGCCACCTAGAGCGGGCGAGCTCAGAAACATCCTCCGGGAAGAGGCTGAACCCTGGGAATTCGGGAAAAGCCGTTTTGGGGCCGGGGTAGAGCAGGGAGAGCGTTCCGGGGGTGCCTCTGTCCCCGTCATTAATTAATGATGAGAAATAGATGGGGAAATGCCGTTCTCACCCCAGCCCTCGCTGGGAATTCCTTGTCCCTGCGGATGAAGCAGAGCCGGGCTCAGAAAGAGCCAAAGGCTCAGAAAGCGGAACCCAAAAAAATAAATAAAAAAGGGGAAGGGAGAAAAGGGAACGGCAAAGCCCAAAAACTCTTTGAGGATTTTGATGAGGTGTGCCCAGACCGCAATCCCACAGGATGGGCCGGGGGGAGGAAAACTCCCCCTGGGGGAAGCGAAAGCCGCTCGGAGATGTCCCCAGGGCCACACGCTCCCCTCGTGCCTGTGTCCTCCACCTGGGATCGCGGTGTCCCCACGGCCACCGTGTCCCCCCGTGTCCCCCTCGTGTTCTCCGTGTCCCCATCAATGTCCTCCTCATGTCCCCGCGGATCCCCCCGTGTTCTCTGTCCCCCCGTGTCCCCCTCGTGTTCTCCGTGTCCCCCTCGTGTTCTCCGTGTCCCCCTCGTGTTCTCCGTGTCCCCATCAAAGTCCTCCTCATGTCCCCCCGTGTCCCTCCGTGTCCCCTCGTGTTCTCCGTGTCCCCATCAAAGTCCTTCTCATGTCCCCCCGTGTCCCCCCGTGCTCTCCGTGTCCCCATCAAAGTCCTCCTCCTGTCCCTCCGTGTCCCTCCGTGTCCCCCTGTGTCCCCCCGTGTTCTCCGTGTCCCCATCAAAATCCTCCTCATGTCCCTCCGTGTCCCCCTGTGTCCCCCCGTGTTCTCTGTCCCCCCGTGTCCCCCCGTGTCCCCCCGTGTTCTCTGTCCCTCCGTGTCCCCCCGTGTTCTCTGTCCCCCCGTGTTCTCTGTCCCCCCGTGTCCCCCCGTGTCCTCTCCTCGGTCCTCCCGCCCGCCAGGGGGCGCGCTGGGGCGGGGCGGGACGGGGCCTGAGGGCGTGTCCCGGTGTCTGTGGGCGTGTCCCGGTTCATGCCCCGCTTCCGTGTCCTGGGCCCGGTGGGCGTGTCCCGGTGTTTGTGGGCGTGTCTCAGGGCGTGTCCTTGTCCCGGTCCCGTGTCCCGTTCCCCGGTGCCGTGTCCCAGGGCGTGTCCTACCCCCGTTCCCGGGGCGTGTCCCTATCCCGAGGCGTTTCTCTGTCCCGGTGCCGTGTCCCGGGGAGTGTCCCCGTCCGAGGCGTGTCCCGTTCCCGCCCCCGTTCCCGGGGCGTGTCCCTGTCCCGAGGCGTTTCTCTGTCCCGGTGCCGTGTCCCGTTCGAGTGTCCCCGTCCCGAGGCGTGTCCCGCTCCCGCTCCCGCTGCCCGGGCGTGTCCCGGTGCCGTGGGCGGGCCGCTCCGAGGCCGCCATGGCGCTGAGCCGGGCCCTGGCGCTCCGTGTCGCTTACGCGTCCTTCGGTGCCCTGAGCGGCCTCTCGGCCTTCTGCGCCTGGAGCGTCGTGCCCGCGCTGCGCCAGCCCTGCACGGCCGCGGCCGGGGGGCTCTCGGGTACGGCGGGGGGCGACGGGGAGCGGGCCGGGGGCGTGAGGGGAGAGAGATGGGGCTGGGGGCGAGAGGGGAGAGAGAGAGATGGGGCTGGGGGCGTGAGGGGAGAGAGAGAGAGATGGGGCTGGGGGCGTGAGGAGAGAGAGAGATGGGGCTGGGGGCGAGAGGGGAGAGAGAGAGAGATGGGGCTGGGGGTGTGAGGAGAGAGAGAGATGGGGCTGGGGGCGAGAGGGGAGAGAGGGAGATGGGGCTGGGGGCGTGAGGGGAGAGAGATGGAGCTGGGGGTGTGAGGGGAGAGAGAGATGGGGCTGGGGGTGTGAGGATGGGGCTGGGGGCGTGAGGGGAGAGAGAGATGGGGGTGTGAAGGGAGAGAGAGATGGGGCCGTGGGCGAGAGGGGAGAGAGATGGGGCTGGGGGTGTGAGGATGGGGCTGGGTGTGTGAGGGGAGAGAGAGAGATGGGGCTGGGGGCGTGAGGGGAGAGAGAGAGATGGGGCTGGGGGTGTGAGGGTCCGGGCAGCGATGGGAGGAGGAGCCGCTTGCTCGGCCATGAGGGGTGTGAGGGGCACGAAGAGCTCCTTCCTCAGCCGTGAGGGGAGTGAGGAGCCTCTTGCTGAGCCATGAGGGACTTGTGAGGAGCATGAGGAGAGTAAGAAGCCCCTTCCTCAGCCATAAGGTGTTGAATCCAGGAGTTTCCCGCAATAAGGGGCTGTGAGGGACTTGTGAGGGGCATGAGGGGAGTGAGGAGCTCCTTCCTCAGCCATGAAGGAGCTGTGAGGGCCATGAGGGCAGCGATGGGGCTTCCTCAGCCGTGAAGGAGTTGTGAGGGGAGTAAGAAGCCCCCTCCTCAGCCATGAAGGAGCTGTGAGGGCTCTGACGGAGTGAGGAGTTCCTTCTCCAGCCATGAAGGAGCTGTGAGGGGCATGAGGGAGTGAGGAGCTCCTTCCTCAGCCATGAAGGGGCTGTGAGGGCTCTGACGGAGTGAGGGGCTCCTTCTCCAGCCATGAAGGAGCTGTGAGGGCTCTGACGGAGTGAGGGGCTCCTTCTCCAGCCATGAAGGAGCTGTGAGGGCTCTGACGGAGTGAGGGGCTCCTTCTCCAGCCATGAAGGAGCTGTGAGGGCCATGAGGGCAGTGAGGAGCTCCTTCCTCAGCCATGAAGGAGCTGTGAGGGGCATGAGGGCAGTGATGGGGCCGAGGAGCTCCTTCCTCAGCCCTGTGAGGAGTGAGAGGGGAGTGAGGAGCTCCTTCCTCAGCCCTGAGGGGGCTGCGAGGGGTGAAAGAGGAGTGGGGGCCATGGTGGGGCCGAGAGCCCCTTGCCCAGGGCTGAGGGGAGGCTTTAAGGGGGGGTCTCAGGGCTGAGGGGGCATCTGGGGGGTGTCAGGGCAGGAATTGGGGGTGTCAGGGCAGCAATTGGGGGTGTCAGAGCTGTGGGGGTGACAGAGCTATGGGGATGTCAGAGCTGTGGGGGTGTCAGGGCAGCAATTGGGGGTGTCAGAGCTGTGGGGGTGTCAGGGCAGGAATTGGGGGGTGTCAGAGCTATGGGGGTGTCAGGGCAGCAATTGGTGTCAGAGCTGTGGGGGTGTCAGGGCAGGAGTTGGGGGTGACAGAGCTGTGGGGGTGACAGAGCTGTGGGGGTGTCAGAGCTGTGGGGGTGTCAGGGCAGCAATTGGGGGTGTCAGAGCTGTGGGGGTGTCAGGGCAGGAATTGGGGGGTGTCAGAGCTATGGGGGTGTCAGGGCAGCAATTGGTGTCAGAGCTGTGGGGGTGTCAGGGCAGGAGTTGGGGGTGACAGAGCTGTGGGGGTGACAGAGCTGTGGGGGTGTCAGAGCTGTGGGGGTGTCAGGGCAGCAATTGGGGGTGTCAGAGCTGTGGGGGTGTCAGAGCTGTGGGGGTGTCAGAGCTATGGGGGTGTCTGGGCAGGAATTGGGGGTGACAGAGCTATGGGGGTGTCAGAGCTGTGGGGGTGTCAGGGCAGGAATTGGGGGGTGTTAGGGCAGGAATTGGGGGTGTCAGGGCAGGAATTGGGGGTGTCAGAACTCTGGGGGTGTCAGGGCAGCAATGGGGCCCAGGAGCCCCTTCCCTGGCTGAGTTTTCAAGGAAGCAAAGAAATCCTCTTGATTTCCCCAAGAGCTGCAAACAGCTGGGCCAGACCCTGTGGAAGAGGAGTAAAACTGCCCCAAATGTGCCCAAAAATCTGGGAAATTCAGGAGTTTTGTGGCTCTGGGTTAGTGATTGAGTCCTGCAGCTGCAGGGCTTGCCTGGCTGGATTCCTGCAGAAACAGCAGAAAGTGAAAATTTAGAAATGATCCAGGGGTGAGGTGCAGGGCTGGGCTTGTCTCTGATTCCTCTCCCTCAAATTAAAAAAAAAAAAAAAAAGCTTTTAATTTTTAATTCTGGGATTTTAAAACTGGGATTCAGCAGAGAATTTGCTTTGCTGGGTGGCACAAAACTGGAGGAGAACTTGACCAGAAATGCAGGGGAAAGAGCAAATGAAGGGATTTTCTGCTGTGTTTGTGTTCAGGGAGGAATTCTGACAGTGGAATTTTGACAGTGGAGTTTTGACAGTGGAATTTTGCCAGCAGGATTTGCATATCCTTGTTCAAGTGCCCTGATTAAGCCAAGCTCTGCCTGTTGGTCCATGTTTATCTCATTTTTTGATGCCTCTGCTGTGCCTTTGGCTCTGTGCTTGGGGATGTTTATCCACACATTTCCTGGCTGGAAGAATTCCTCCTGATCCTGAGGAATCTCCAGTTTTCTGCAATCAGTTTGTTGATATTTCCCTTATCTCCCAGAGAACCTTTCCTGCTTGGGAATCAGCCCTAAATTTCACTAATTCCCTGTTATTTTACAGTCAAAACTTCATTATTTGATCCAAGTTCCATGGAGGGAAGACAAGGCTGGCTCTGGAGCCCTCAGTTCCCTGTAATTATGGAATTCCAGGTGCTGAGCAGCCCTTCCAGTCCTTCCAGCTGGATTTGGGGGTGAGAAATCCCCAATTTCTGCCTGGAAAAGCAGCTTCCTAATCTCCAGCATCTCCAGGATGCAGATTTGGGATTTTGGGATCATCCCAAATCCAAACAGAAACTCCTGTTGGGTGCTGCAGCTCCACCCCAAAAAATCCTTCCCCAGCTGTCCCAGGGGTTTAATTCCATTTCCACCCAGTCACAGGGACACTCCTGGAATTTTAAAAACATCCTGAAAAATGAAAAGAGTGGGAGCTGAACACAGGATCTGGTACAACACCAAAATATTCCAAAAGTTCCTCTCCTCCCAGAGCTGCTTTCCTGAAATACCTCAGTGTAGATCCCCAATTTTGGCAGGGAAATCCCCTCATTTTTCACCTGTTCCAAACCCAGCAGAAACTCCTGGGATCTCCCAGGAGAGGCAAAATTTGGCAAACACAAAGCTGGCAAAATTTCCCTGTTGGAATTGGGGATTCCAGCTCCTTCCAGCTGTTGCTGCAGCTGGAGTGGATAAAAGGGAATTGTTCAGCTGCAAAAGGACTGAAGGCTTTGTAAACACAGAATTAAAAAAAAAAAAAAAAATCCTGGAATTGGTGACCATTTTCTAGCTCTTTGCACTGAGTTTTTAATGATATTTCTCCTTTCCCCCCTCATTTTCTTTGCCACATGTTTGGAGATGGAATTTGGATGCTCATTGCATCCAGTGCTGGAGTCAGGGGGCTCCTTATGGAAAATATAAATAAATCTGCAGTTTTTGTGTTTGTTCAGAGGTTTTTATTTTATTTTTTTTTTGGCCTCTGCTGCAGATTTGCAGCTCATTCACAAAAAACTCCCCTCCTTTATCTGGGGTTGAAGGATCCCTCCAGGAGGAGGAGGAGGCTGTAAAAATTGTGGTTTTGTCCCAGTTTTTGTTTAGATGTTTGCAGAGAAGGAAAATTCATTTCAAAGCTCAAACAACCCAAATATTATCCAAATATTTGGATAATATGGGGAGTGAATAATATGGGAAAATATGTGAATAATAATAATAATAACAAATAATAATAGATATGATAGTGAATGAGATAATATGGGAGTGAATCCTTCCCTGGGTTCCAGCCCTGTTTGAATCTCTGGGATTCATTTCAGCTCCTTCCAAGGGCACTGGGATAATTTGGGTTTTACCCAGGAGTTGATTTTGTCCTGATCCCTGTGAGCTTCTCTCTCCTTGGCTCCTTGGGGTTTGGATGAGGCTTGGATCAGGTCTGGATCAGGGTTTGGATCAGGGTTTGGATCAGGGTTTGGATCAGATCTGGGTGAGGTTTGGATCAGGGCTTGGATCAGGGTTTGGATCAGGGTTGGAGTCAGGTCTGGATCAAGGTTTGGATCAGGGTTTGGATCAGATTTGGATCAGGTCTGGATCAGGGTTTGGATCAGGTCTGGGTCAGGGTTTGGATCAGGGTTTGGATCAGGTTTGGATCAGGGTTTGGATCAGGTCTGGATCAGGGTTTGGGTCAGGGTTTGGATCAGGTTTGGATCAGGTCTGGATCAGGGTTTGGATCAGGGTTTGGGTCAGGTTTGGATCAGGTTTGGATCAGGGTTTGGATCAGGTCTGGATCAGGGTTTGGGTGAGGTTTAGACCAGGGTTTGGGTGAGGTTTAGACCAGGGTTTGGATGAGGTTTAGACCAGGCTTTGGGTGAGGTTTGGATCAGGTCTGGGTGAGGTTTGGATCAGGGTTTGGATCAGGGTTTGGACCAGGGTTTGGATCAGGTCTGGGTGAGGTTTGGATCAGGGTTTGGATCAGGGTTTGGACCAGGGTTTGGATCAGGCTTTGGGTGAGGTTTGGATCAGGTCTGGGTGAGGTTTGGATCAGGTTTGGGTGAGGTTTGGATCAGGGTTTGGGTGAGGTTTAGACCAGGCTTTGGGTGAGGTTTGGATCAGGTTTGGGTGAGGTTTGGATCAGGTCTGGGTGAGGTTTGGATCAGGTCTGGGTGAGGTTTGGATCAGATCTGGGTCAGGGTTGGGGAACTCGAGGCTCTCAGTATTTCGGAGTGAGAACACCAAACCTTGACTCAGCACTTTGACTTCTGCTGAGTCATCCAGGCTGGCTCAGCAGGGAGCAGCTTTTTGCTGACTCCAAACCCCAAATTCCCCATTTTTGAGGGAAGTGTGGGGCTGGGAACCCCAGAACCCGGGCAGCAGGAAGTGGGGGAGGTGAATTTTGGAGAAGTTCAGGGCTCAGCTCTGTCAGCAGCCCCTGGGCCAGCGTGTGGGCCACCATGACTCTGCAGCTGTGCAGCTGTTCCCAGCTGTTCCCAGCTGTTCTGAGCTGTGTTTTACCTGTCCCTGGGTGCCATTCTGATGTCCCTGCTGTCACCTGCACAGGTGTGCAGCTGTTCCCAGCTGTTCCCAGCTGTTCCCAGCTGTTCTAGGGGGGTTTATCTCTATTTTACCTGTCCCTGGGTGCCATTCTCACCCCCTGCTGTCACCTGCACAGGTGTGCAGCTGTTCCCAGCTGTTCCCAGCTGTTCTAGGGGGGTTTATCTCTACTTTACCTGTCCCTGGGTGCCATTCTGATGTCCCTGCTGTCACCTGCACAGGTGTGCAGCTGTTCCCAGCTGTTCCAGGGGGGTTTGTCTCTATTTTTCCCTCCCTGGGTGCCATTCTGATGTCCCTGCTGTCACCTGCACAGGTGTGCAGCTGTTCCCAGCTGTTCCCAGCTGTTCTAGGGGGGTTTATCTCTATTTTTCCCTCCCTGGGTGCCATTCTGATGTCCCTGCTGTCACCTGCACAGGTGTGCAGCTGTTCCCAGCTGTTCCCAGCTGTTTCAGGAGGGTTTATCTCTACTTTACCTGTCCCTGGGTGCCATTCTGATGTCCCTGCTGTCACCTGCACAGGTGTGCAGCTGTTCCCAGCTGTTCCCAGCTGTTCCCAGCTGTTCTAGGGGGGTTTATCTCTACTTTACCTGTCCCTGGGTGCCATTCTGATGTCCCTGCTGTCACCTGCACAGGTGTGCAGCTGTTCCCAGCTGTTCCCAGCTGTTCCAGGAGGGTTTATCTCTACTTTACCTGTCCCTGGGTGCCATTCTGATGTCCCTGCTGTCACCTGCACAGGTGTGCAGCTGTTCCCAGCTGTTCTAGGGGGGTTTATCTCTACTTTACCTGTCCCTGGGTGCCATTCTGATGTCCCTGCTGTCACCTGCACAGGTGTGCAGCTGTTCCCAGCTGTTCTAGGGGGGTTTATCTCTACTTTACCTGTCCCTGGGTGCCATTCTGATGTCCCTGCTGTCACCTGCACAGGTGTGCTGGCGCTCTGGGCCCTAATCACGCATGTGATGTACCTGCAGGATTACTGGAGGACCTGGTTAAAGGGCCTGAGGTTCTTCCTGGCCGTGGGGATTCTCTTCTCCGCCCTCTCCGGGCTGGGCTTCTGCGCCTTCCTGGCCCTGGCCATCACCCAGCACCAGTGTGAGTACTGGGAGCCACTGGGAATACTGGGAGGGGCCTTGGGGTGCTGCTGTCACCTCGTTTTTTGGGGACACCCGAAGGGATGTCGCTGCATTGCCCTGCTGGGGCATCCAGGTCACCCCATCTGTCCAAAAAAGCTGGGATTGCCTCGTTCCTATTCCCCAAAAAACCTGGGAATTTCCTCATTTCCATTTAAAAAAATCTGGGAATTTCCTCATTTCCATTTAAAAAAATTCATTTCTATTAAAAAAAAACAATCTGGGAGTTTCCTCATTTCCATTTAAAAAAATTCATTTCTATTTAAAAAAACAATCTGGGAATTTCCTCATTTCCATTTAAAAAAATTCATTTCTATTTAAAAAAACAATCTGGGAATTTCCTTATTTCCATTAAAAAAAAAAACCTGGGAATTTCCTCATTTCCATTAAAAAAATTCATTTCTATTTAAAAAAAACTGGAAATTTCCTCATTTCCATTTAAAAACATCTGGTAATTCCCTCATTTCCATTCAATAAAAAACTGGAATTTCCTCATTCCCATTCCCCCAAAAACTGGAATTGCCTCATTTCCATTCCCCAAAAAACCTGGGAATTTCCTCATTTCCATTTAAAAAAATTAATTTCTATTTAAAAAAACAATCTGGGAATTTCCTCATTTCCATTTAAAAAAATCTGGGAATTTCCTCATTTCCATTAAAAATAAAAATCTGGGAATTTCCTCATTTCCATTTAAAAAATCTGGTAATTCCCTCATTTCCAGTCACTAAAAAACTGGAATTTCCTCATTTCCATTCCCCCCAAAACTGGAATTGCCTCATTTCCATTCCCCCAAAAAATCTGGGAATTTCCTCATTTCCATTAAAAAAAAAAATAAATCTGGGAATTTCCTCATTTCCATTCCCCCCAAAAACTGGAATTGCCTCATTTCCATTCCCCAAAACATCTGGGAATTTCCTCATTTCCATTTAAAAAAAATCTGGGAATTTCCTCATTTCCATTAAAAATAAAAATCTAGGAATTTCCTCATTTCTATTTAAAAAAAACAATCTGGGAATTTCCTCATTTCCATTTTAAAAAATCTAGGAATTTCCTCATTTCTATTTAAAAAAATCTGGGAATTTCCTCATTTCCATTTAAAAAAAAACCTGGGAATTTCCTCATTTCCATTTAAAAAAATTCATTTCTATTTAAAAAAACAATCTGGGAATTTCCTCATTTCCATTAAAAAAATCTGGTAATTCCCTCATTTCCAGTCACTAAAAAACTGGAATTTCCTCATTTCTATTCCCCCCAAAACTGGAATTGCCTCATTTCCATTCCCCCAAAAAATCTGGGAATTTCCTCATTTCCATTAAAAAAAAAAAATAAATCTGGGAATTTCCTCATTTCCATTTAAAAAAATTCATATCTATTTAAAAAAACAATCTGGGAATTTCCTCATTTCCATTTAAAAAAAATCTGGGAATTTCCTAATTTCTATTTAAAAAAATCTGGGAATTTCCTCATTTCCATTTTAAAAAATATCTGGGAATATCCTCATTTCCATTAAAAAAAATCTGGGAATTTTCTCATTTCCATTTAAAACAATCTGGGAATTTCCTCATTTGCATTCCCAAAACATTCCCCTAAATCCCGATATTTCCCCTAAATCCCGATTTTTCCCCTAAATCCCGATTTCCCTAAATCCCGATATTTCCCCCTACAATCCCGATATTTCCCCTAAATCCCGATTTTTCCTAATCCCGATTTTCCCCCTAAATCCCGATATTTCCCCTATATCCCGATATTTCCCCCTCAATCCCGATATTTCCCCTATATCCCGATATTCCCCAATCCCGATATTTCCCCCTAAATCCCGATTTTTCCCCTAAATCCCGATTTCCCCTAAACCCCGATATTCCCCTATATCCCGATTTCCCCTATATCCTGATTTTCCCCCTATATCCCGATATCCCCTATATCCCGATATTCCCCTAAACCCCGATTTTCCCCCTATATCCCGATTTTCCCCCTATATCCCGATATCCCCCATATCCCGATATTCCCTATATCCCGATATTCCCCCTATATCCCGATATTTCCCCCATATCCCGGTATTCCCCTATATCCCGATTTTCCCCTATATCCCGATATCCCCATATCCCGATATCCCCTAAACCCCGATATCCCCCATATCCCGATATCCCCTATATCCCGATATTCCCCATATCCCCATATCCCCTATATCCCGATATCCCATATCCCGATATCCCCTAAACCCCGATATCCCCTATATCCCGATATTCCCCTATATCCCGATATCCCCCCATGTCCCGATATCCCCATATCCCGATATTCCCTATATCCCGATATCCCCATGTCCCGATATCCCCATATCCCGATATCCCCATGTCCCGATATCTCCCGCAGCCCTGGCTGACCCCCGCAGTTATTTCCTCTCCTGTGTCTGGAGTTTCATGGCTCTCAAGTGGGCGCTGCTGCTCAGCCTCTACTCGCGCCGCTACCGCGCCGAGTTCGCCGACATCAGCATCCTCAGCGACTTCTGAGCCGGGACAGGTGCGCGGGGACACCAGGGGGACACATTGGGGACACGAGGGGGACACCATGGGGACACCATGGGGACACACTGGGGACACCATGGGGACACATTGGGGACACCATGGGGAGACACTGGGGACACGAGGGGGACACCATGGGGACACGAGGGGGACACACTGGGGACACCATGGGGACACACTGGGGACACCATGGGGACACGAGGGGGACACACTGGGGACACGAGGGGGACACGAGGGGGACACGAGGGGGACACGATGGGGACACGATGGGGACACATTGGGGACACCATGGGGACACACTGGGGACACGAGGGGGACACCATGGGGACACGCTGGGGACACGCTGGGGACACAATGAGGACACGTTGGGGACATGCTGCGGACACGCTGGGGACACGAGGGGGACACATTGGGGACACCATGGGGACACCATGGGGACACCATGGGGACACTTTGGGGACACCGCGGGTGCAGGAGCCACAGGAGCCGCCAGGGGGCGGCAGTGGCACAGCGCGGGCTGGGAGGGGCGAGTGAGACCCCAAAAACCATCCGGGGCACCCCAGAACTACCCGGGACACCCCAAAAATGGGGAATGTCCCCAAAACCCCCCAGGACACCCCAAAACCACCCAGGACACCCAAAAACGGAGACAATCCCCAAAACCACCCAGGACACCCCCAAAAAATGGGGAAAATCCCCAAAAACACCCGGGACACCCCAAAAACCGACCCGGGACACCCCAAAAATGGGGGAAATCCCCAAAAACACCCGGGACACCCCAAAAACCACCTGGGACACCCCAAAAATGGGGAAAATCCCCAAAAACCACCCGGGACACCCCAAAAAACCACCCGGGACACCCCAAAAACGGGGGAAATCCCCAAAAACACCCAGGACACCCCAAAATGGAGAAAATCCCCAGAACCATCCGGGACACCCCAAAACCCCCCAGGACACCCCAAAAATAGGAAAAGTCCCCAAAACCACCCAGGACTCCCCAAAAATGGGGAAATCCCCAAAAGCACCCAGGACACCCCAAAAACCATCTGGGACACCCCAAAAACGGAGACAATCCCCAAAACCACCCGGGACACCCCAAAAGCCACCTGGGACACCCCAGAAACCACCCAGGACACCCCAAAAATAGGAAAAGTCCCCAAAACCACCCAGGACTCCCCAAAAATGGGGAAATCCCCAAAACCACCCAGGACACCCCAAAAATGAAGAAAATCCCAAAACCACCCAGGACACCCCAAAAACCACCCGGGACACCCCAAAAATGGGGAATGTCCCCAAAACCCCCCAGGACACCCCAAAACCACCCAGGACACCCCAAAAACCACCTGGGGCACCCCAAAAACGGGGAAAATCCCCAGAAACACCCAGGACACTCCAAAAACCACCCAGGACACCCCAAAATGGAGAAAATCCCCAGAACCACCTGGGACACCCCAAAAACCACCCAGGACACCCCAAAAACGGGGAAAGTCCCCAAAACCCCCTAGGGCACCCCAAAAACCATCTGGGACACCCCAAAAACAGAGACAATCCCCAGAACCACCCAGGACAGCCCAAAAACCACCTGGGACACCCCAAAAACCACCCGGGACACCCCAAAAATAGGTAAAGTCCCCAAAACCACCCAGGACTCCCCAAAAATGGGGAAATCCCCAAAAGCACCCAGGACACCCCAAAAACCATCTGGGACACCCCAAAAACCACCCGGGACACCCCAAAACCGGGCACACCCCAACACGGGGAACATTCCCAAAACCTTCTTCAGACACTCAAATCCCCTCCTTGCCTCACAGCCCCCCCAAATCCCAGCTCCCCAAATCCCAGCCCCCCCAAATCCCAGCCCCCCCAAATCCCAGCTCCCCAAATCCCAGCCCCCCCAAATCCCAGCCCCCCCAAATCCCAGGCCCCCAAATCCCAGCCCCCCCAATCCCAGCCCCCCCAAATCCCAGCCCCCCCAAATGCCAGTCCCCCCAATCCCAGCCCCCCAAATCCCAGGCCCCCCAAATCCCAGACCCTCAAATCCCAGCCCCCCCCCCAATCTCAGCCCCCCCAAATCCCAGCCCCCCAAATCCCAGCCCCCCCAAATCCCAGCCCCCTCAAATCCCAGCCCCCCAAATCCCAGCCCCCCAAATCACAGCCCCCCAAATCCCAGCCCCCCCAATCCCAGCCCCCCCAATCCCAGCCCCCTAATCACAGCCCCCCAAATCCCACCTCCCCCAATCCCAGCTCCCCAAATCCCAGCCCCCTCAAATCCCAGCCCCCCAAATCCCAGCCCCCGCAAATCCCAGCCCCCTAAATCCCAGCCCCCCCAAATGCCAGCCCCGACCCCTCCCCCACCCCAGCCCATTTTTCCCATGGAATTCCCCTGGAGCTGTTTCCCCTCTCATTCCTGCCCAAGGAATCCCCAGGATCTGGGGAGCCCCTGCTGGATTTTGGGGGGATGTTTAACCCCTGAGCGACCCCCAGCACCCCTGGGGGGGGTTGGCAGTTCCTGGGGCTCTGATCCCCCTTTTCCTGCCCGGGGGGCTCGGGGGCAGCAGGAGGGACCCCACAGCTGTTGGAATTTCCTCAATGTGCTCTCCAGATGTGGCCGGGCCGGGGCTGCAGGGGGGCTCAGGGGGGAGCTGGGACACAGATCCTGCCTGGGGGTCCCCACAGGGGCTCTGGGGGTCCCTCAGATCCAGGGACACCCCAGAAGGGTCCTTGGGTTTCCAAAAGGTTCCACAGGTGGGGCTGGGTTTGGGGCTAGACTGGGTTTGGGGACAGGATGGATTTGGGGACAGGATGGATTTGGGGACAGGATGGGTTTGGGACAGGATGGGTTTGGGACAGGATGGATTTGGGACAGGATGGATCTGGGACAGGATGGGTTTGGGGACAGGATGAATTTGGGGACAGGATGGGTTTGGGGACAGGATGGATTTGGGGACAGGATGGATTTGGGACAGGATGGGTTTGGGGACAGGATGGGTTTGGGGACAGGATGGGTTTGGGACAGGATGGGTTTGGGACAGGATGGATCTGGGACAGGATGGATTTGGGACAGGATGGGTTTGGGACAGGATGGATCTGGGGACAGGATGGGTTTGGGACAGGATGGGTTTGGGGACAGGATGGGTTTGGGGACAGGATGGATCTGGGACAGGATGGATTTGGGACAGGATGGGTTTGGGGACAGGATGGATTTGGGACAGGATGGGTTTGGGACAGGATGGGTTTGGGGACAGGATGGATTTGGGACAGGATGGGTTTGGGGACAGGATGGGTTTGGGGACAGGATGGGTTTGGGACAGGATGGATTTGGGGACAGGATGGGTTTGGGACAGGATGGATTTGGGACAGGATGGGTTTGGGGCTAGACTGGGTTTGGGGACAGGATGGGTTTGGGGACAGGATGGATTTGGGACAGGATGGATCTGGGGACAGGATGGGTTTGGGACAGGATGGATTTGGGGACAGGATGGGTTTGGGACAGGATGGATTTGGGACAGGATGGGTTTGGGACAGGATGGGTTTGGGACAGGATGGATTTGGGACAGGATGGGTTTGGGACAGGATGGGTTTGGGGACAGGATGGATTTGGGATAGGATGGGTTTGGGACAGGATGGATTTGGGGCAGGATGGATTTGGGACAGGAGGGATTTGGGGACAGGATGGGTTTGGGACAGGATGGGTTTGGGGACACACCTGGAGGGACATTCAGGAGGGTCACAAGTGCCACAGCCACAGACAGGGAGTGTGTCCCAAACCCTGCAGGACACAGGGATGTCCCCAAACCCTGCAGGACACAGTGATGTCCCCAAACCATCCAGGACACAGGGATGTCCCCAAACTCAGCTTTAAATGGTACAAAAGAAAAAAAAAACCCCAAAAAATCTTTAGTAGTAGAAACTGTAAGAAAAAAAGAATAAAACTCAGAATAAAACTTTCAGTTCCCAGTGAGGAGGGAGGCAGGAAAATCCCAAAGGAGTGTCCTGGCTCGCAGGGAGGGACACACGGACACAAGGACAGACAGACAGAAGGGTTTGGGTGAGATTTGGGCAGTTGTGGTGTGGGATGAGCTGGGCCCGAGCCAGGAGCTGCAGGGGAGGGGCAGGAACCCCCCACAGCTGGCAGTGGTTACTGGGGTTTTATTTTTGGGACAATCCTCAGCTTGGAGAGCGAGCAAAGGGAATAAAATGGTTCAATATGGGTTCAAACAGTGCTGAAATCCCCAGGCTGGGATTTGGGGAAGAGTTTTTGGGATTTGGGAGAACTCAAAGGGGTCATTGGGGGTCCCCACTTTTAAGTGGCTTTTACCCCTTTTTTATGCCCTTTTTACCCTTTTATATGCCCTTTTTACCCTTTTTTATGCTCTTTTTACCCTTTTTTTTCTCCTTTCTTAATGCTTTTTTTCACCCTTTTTTATGCTTTTTTTTTTACCCTTAATGCTTTTTTTTTACCCTTTATTAATGCTTTTTTTTATCCTTAATGCTTTTTTTTACCTTTTTTTATGCTTTTTTTAACCCATTTTAATGCTCTTTTTGCCCCTTTTAAATGCCTTTTTTGCCCCTTTTTATGCTTTTTTTTTACCCCTTTTTTATGTTGATAATCCCCAACTAAATCCAACCCTTGGGAAACCCCAAATTCCACCCAAATTCTGAGAAGCCCCAAACCCCCAGGACTCTGTGACAATTTCACTCCTCCATCCTGAACAAAAAAAAAATCTTTTTATTCCTGATGGAGGAGCTGGATTGGAAAACCAGGAGAGGAACCTGGGGGGCTCCATCCCTTCCTCCTCCACCTTTTCCCAAACCCAAAAAAATTCAACTTCACTTCCCAAAACCCATAAAAACCCCCCAAAAAACCTGGGAGAGAAACCCAGCCCCAGCCCATCCTCCCCCCCCGCCCTCTCCATGCAGATCAAACACTTCTTTCATCTCAGGAAGAATTTCCTGGGACAAAATGAGGAAAATCTGGAGCTGCATCCGCCCCGAGCCCCTCCCCCCCCCGGGCTCATCCTGAAGGAACTTCTCCCTCCCCATCCCAGTTCTCAGGAGCTGCTCTGAAAAGTGCTGGAAGGAGAAATCCCAAAACCCCAAAGCCCCAAAACCCCAAAACCCCAAATCCCCAAAACCCCAAAGCCTCACAGTCCCTCAGCCCCAAAGCCCCAAAACCCCAAAGCCTCACAACCCCTCAGCCTCAAAGCCTCACAGCCCCAAAACCCCAAAGCCTCACAACCCCAAAGTTCTACAGCCTCAAAGCCCAAAAATCCCAAAGCCCACACCCCAAAAGCCTCAAAGCCTCACAGCCCCCAAACCCCAAAACCCCTCAGCCCCAAATCCCCAAAGCCTCACAGCCCCAAAGCCCCTTAGCCCCAAACCCGAAACCCCAAACCTCTCAGCCCCAAAACCCCAAAGCCCCTCAGCCCCAAACGTCTCAGCCCCAAAACCCCAAAGCCCCTCAGCCCCAAAACCCCACAGCCCCAAATCCCCAAAGCCTCACAGCCCCAAACGTCTCAGCCCCAAAACCCCAAAGCCCCTCAGCCCCAAACCTCTCAGCCCCAAACCCCAAACCCCAAATCCCCCCGGCCCCGGCCCCGCCCCCGCTCCAGGCGCTCCCTGCAGCTCCCGGGGCAGTTTCACGTTTTCCTTTCATCCCGGGCCAGGAGCTGAGCTGAGCCCTGGGCCCTGCCCAGATGTGCTGGGGGGGTCTGGGGTGTCCCAGATGTGCTGGGGGGCTCTGGGGTGTCCCAGATGTGGCTCCGGGGTGTCCCAGATGTGGCTCTGGGGTGTCCCAGATGTGCTGGGGGAGCTCCAGGGGTGTCCCAGATGTGGCTCTGGGGTGTCCCAGATGTGCTGGGGGGGCTCTGGGGTGTCCCAGATGTGGCTCTGGGGGCTCTGGGGTGTCCCAGATGTGCTGGGGGGGCTCTGGGATGGACAGTGGGGGCCTGACAGGGACCCCCAGCCTGGAGGGACCCCAGGCCCTGGGGACATCCCTGGGGACATCCCTGAGGACTTTGTTTTTTGGGATGGATTTTTTTGGGATGGATTTTTATGGGATTGATTTATTTGGTATGGGTTTATTTGGGATGGGTTTATTTGGGGATGGATTTTTATGGGATGGATTTATTTGGGATGGATTTATTTGGGATGGATTTTATGGGATGGATTTATTTGTGATTAATTTTTTGGGATGGATTTTTATGGGATGGATTTTTTGGGATGGATTTATTTGGGATGGATTTATTTGGGATGGATTTTTTTGGGATGGATTTTTTGGGATGCAGATCAGAGCTGCCCTCAGGTTCCCCTTCCCAGCCCCACCTCCCCACACCCCAAATTCCCCTGCTTGTCTCAGCAACCCCAAATTCTCCCAATTTTTGGCCTCCCCACATCTGTTTCCACTCGAGGCTCCATAACTGGAAAAACCTCTGGGTCCCAAAGCTCTTCCCTTCCTCATTTATCCTCATTTTTGGGGTTTTTTTTTGGTATTTTTTTATTGTATTTAGGTTTTTTTGTGGGTTTTTTGTAGTGGTTTTTTTTTTGTTGTTGTTTTGTTTTGTGTTTTGAGGGTTTTTTAATTTTTATTTTTTCTCTTCACGGGGATTATTTTTATCCTCCAGAACAAAAAAAAAAAAAAAACAATGAGGTTGAAATTTAAAAAAATTAGAAATTAAAACCCAGAAATGTTCTAAGATTCCCCCTCAAAAAACCCTCCAAAATCTTCCAAGATTCCCCTCAAAAAAACCCCAAAATCTTCCAAGATTCCCCCCAAAAAAACCCCAAAATCTTCCAAGATTTCCCCAAAAAAACCCCAAAATCTTCCAAGATTCCCCCCAAAAACCCCAAAATCTTCCAAGATTTCCTCAAAAAAAACCCAAAATCTTTCAAGATTCCCCCCACAAAAAATCCCAAAATCTTTCCAAAAAACTCAAAATCTTCCAGATTTGCCCCAAAATCCTCCTGGGGGTTGCTGGACTGAAGGGAAACCAGAGGGGTCAGGAACTGGTGGGAACTGGGAATTCAAATCTCTCACTGGTGAGTCAACTGAGCTGGGCTTGCCTGACTTGTTTTATTTTTTTTTTTTTTTTTTCTTCAAGGCCTGAAATTTTCCTCGATGTGTCAAGAGCACCAGAAAAAAAAAAAAAAAAACCAAAAAAAAAAAAAAAAAAAAAGGAAAAAAATTAAAATAAAATAAAAAATTAAAATTAAAAAATTAAAATAAAAAAAAAATAAATAAATTTCTGCCCTTCGGGGCTCCCTGCGCCCTGGGATCCCGGCACCCTCCGGGCAGAGCTCACTGCGGGTGAGTCTCTGTCGAAAGGAAAACAATAAAATGAAAAACAAAAGAAGGAAGGAAGGAGAAAGGGAGTTGATGGAGGGATGGAGGCCCCGGCTGGAGCGGGAGCAGCTGCACAGCCCTGGGCTCGGGATCCGGCCCGGTCCTGCTGGGGGCTCTGGGCCCCAGAGGGCAGAGAGGGGCTG
>NC_079363.1:564985-577485 GCF_029582105.1 Oenanthe melanoleuca | reverse complement strand
ATCCAGCGCCTCCTCTCCGCTGGCCCAAAGGAGCAGCCAAGGGGCTCCGTGGAGGCTCAGGGGGCTTCGGGGCGCTCCTCGGGGACCCACCCGCGGCTCCTGCTCAGCGCCAAGAACCGGGACATGAAGGAGGAAAACCTTTCCCCGCCTTCCCCGGAGGGCAGCGCGGCCGCCAGCGAGGACGAGGCCGAGCGGCTGCCCAGAAAAACCGGCCGCAAACGCGGTGGGCAAGCGCTCGGAGGAGCCCACTCGCCGCAGGGCAAGCGCAGCCGGAGCTGCCCGGCCCCGCAGCCCCCCGAGGACGCGCTCGCCCAGCGGGTCATCGCCAACGTGCGGGAGCGCCAGCGCACCCAGTCCCTCAACGACGCCTTCGCCGAGCTGCGCAAAATCATCCCCACGCTGCCCTCGGACAAGCTGAGCAAGATCCAGACCCTCAAACTGGCCGCCCGCTACATCGATTTCCTGTGCCAGGTGCTGCAGAGCGACCAGCTGGACCGCAGGGTCGCCAGCAGCTGCAATTTCCTCGCCCACGAGAGGCTCAGCTACGCCTTCTCCGTGTGGAGGATGGAGGGCGCCTGGTCCATGTCGGCGTCGCACTGAGCTGGGTACGTGTGGTTGTGTCACCTCCGTGTCCCCTCCGTGTCCCCTCCGTGTCCCCAGGGATTGGGATTTGTCCCACCGGAGCCCGGAGAGGAAGGAGGTGGCGATTCCCGAATCGCCCTGGGGTCACTGACCCCAAAACGGGAAAGGTTTAACAGGGGGGTTTAAAAATCTGATTTATTCCCAAACCCTGTCCTGGCCTTGCCGGGGCTGCCGAGGTGTCAAACCCGCCCTGCCCTGGGGTGGCCGCGTGTCCTGTTCCTGTCCCCGAGCATCGCGGGCAGCGCGGGGTCCGCGATCCCGCGGGAATCTTGCTCTGCGTGGCCAAATCCGATGGACTCGGCCCCATCCCGAGCGTCCCTCAGGCTGCTGGGACGGGAAAAATCCAATTTTCAGACTGGGAGGAATCGGGAAGGGGAGGAGCGGGGTCGGCGAGGCGCCGGCACTTCCCGCAGAGCAGGAGCAGAAAATTCCCGAGGACGTTCCCAGGAGCTCCGGGGACACTCCCCGGGGAGCGCCGCTGTCCCCAGGCTCCTCCTGCCTCTCTCGGCCACCCCACAGCCCCAAATTCGAGGCCATGGAGCTGCCAGCGCTGGCTCGGGGTGCTGAGCACTCCCAGGGGATTTTAAAAAAATAAATGGAGTTTAAACTCCATTTCCCAGCCAGCAGGAAATCTGGAAATCCATGTATAGATATCAATTTTTGTTTCGGACATTAAATCCTGTCCTTGTCCTTCACTGGGTGACACCGGTGTCACCTCCCCTGGGTGCTCCCACTTTGGGATGCCCCAAAACCCTCCGGGACCAATCTGGACCCTGAGACCTCCCACCCTCTTCTGGGCTCCCCCTTTTGTGTTCGGCACTTTGGGGTGGGATTCTCCAGTTTTGAGGGGGTTTGGGGGGTGAATTGCAGAATTCTGCAAAACCTGCAAAAAATCCTTTCGCCCTGGGGATGCGGGCGAGGCTGAGCCCCCTCCCCCAGCACCCCCAGACCCATTTTTGCTCCTGACGCCGCTCCGGAGCTGTCACCGTTTATCTGAGCCGAGTTTTTGGCAGGAGCTGCTCTCCCTCGATGAACAGAGAGATTAAAAAAACCCCGCAGTCACTTTGGAGAGTTCCCGGCATCATCAATCCCCTAAAAACCGATCCCGAGCGGCTCCATCCTCCAGCTGGGGAGGGAATCCCCCTCCCGGGGCCACCCCGCCGCCTTTTGGGGTCCCCATGAACAATCCCAGGGGGGCAGAGGGAGGGGAATTCTCCCAAAAAACCCCAAAACCGGGGGAGAGCCGCCGGGCTGGGACGGCTCCGAGAGAACGAACCGGGATTTCCTCGCGAGAAGCAGCCCCTGGATAACGAATCCTTGGAATCCATCGAAAATCGAGGCTGGAGATGCACCCGGTGGGATTTTGGGGCCGTTTCGAGAACTCTGAGGGGGTTTGGACTCTTTTTTTGGGGGGCGCGGAAGGGGCGATAGGAATGGGGGTGCCCATAAGGACCCCGAATAAAACCCAGGGCGGATTTCCAGGGTTCAATCCTCGCGTTTCCTACGGGAACGGCGATGGTGAAAGGATGAAATACCCGAGTGGGGGTGGAACAGCGAGGTGTGGATGTCAGCCAGGAGACAAAGAGAGATGGGAGCCCTCAGGCGAGAGAAATCACCTTTGAAGCCGCCCCCAGCTCAGCTTCTCTCGGCAGAATCTTGAGCGCATTAAAGTGGTTTCTTTCCCCGCTGGAGGAGAAAATGCGGGCCGGGAGTGCCGGGGGGAGAGGCTGAGGGTTGATGTTCCTCGCCTTTCATTTGTCTCGCTGGATTTATCGCGCTGCTCTCACTTAATTGCGTCTCCTGAAAGACCTTGGATAAATCTTCCCTTCGGGAATTGCTGCTCTCGCCTGGAATCGGCTTTGTCTGGCGGCTGCTCCATTTGCTTTTTATTTATAAACACCTCTGGCCGCCCCGGGGCACTGCAGCAGCTCCCATCCCTATTCCTTATTTATTCTTTATTCCCTATTTCCTGTTTTCCTGCTCGGAAAATCTATCTCGAGCTGTTTTAAAACCTCCCAGATCGCTCCGCAGCCAGGCAGGAAAGCAGGAATCCCCCCACACCCCAAATCAATCCCCTAAAACCCGATCCAGCCACTGGTTAAACTGGTCAGGCTGGTCCTGGACCCAAATCTGGGGGCTGGCTTCTCAGCAGAGGTGAGGAGCAGCCGAAAAATCCCAATTTCGGCAATCTCAAAGTCTGGATAATCTGTTTCTGGGTGATTTTCTCCCGGATTTTCTCCGCTTTGGAAGCCGGAGGCTTCACCAAAATCTGCTTTTCGCTGCTGTTTTCACTCGGGATGGACGGGGAGATGTTGGAGGGGAGGGTGAGGGGTGTGGAACATTCCCCAAAATCCCGAGCTGCTCGCAGGGAATTGTCACAGGCGCGGCCAGAGAGGCTGGATTAATTTCTCCATATAAAAAAAAACCCTTCCACATTTTAATTAAAAAAGAGTAAAAAACCACCCAGGGGGACCGAGTCACTCTCCACGGCAGCGTCCCCGCGCTGCTCAGGATTAGTTAAAATTAATCCGGACATAAAATCGCGGATCCCACCCTGGGGAATGGGAAATATCGGAAATGTCTCCGGGTTTATGGCCCTGCAAGGAGCCGGAGCTCGCTGGAGCTGCCGGGAGCGCGTCTGGAGCGAGCTCGTTTTTCATCCTCGTTTTTCATCCTCGTTTTTCATCCTCGTTTTTCATCCTCGTTTTTCACCCTCGTTTTTCATCCCGGCTGTCAGGGGAGGCTCCGGAGCTGCGGGAGCGCCCGAGCCCGGAACCAATTCCCGACCCTGGGCTGGACAAAGGCGGGGATGGGTTCGGGGAGCTCCGGGAGTTTCTGCTTCCCAAATCCTGCAGGCTCGGAGGCTCCCGCAGCCGTTTTTTTTTGTTTGTTTAGTTTGGGTTTTTTTTTTTTTTTTTTTTTTTTTTTTTAAGGTTTTGGTTTTTTTGTAAAAGTTTTTTTTGGGGGGTTAAACGTGGCCCAAACACCCCGAGGCTCCCGCAGCCCTCGGGCAGCCCTGAGACGCTTCAGATTTTGGGGGATTTTTCCCTCTGTCCCCCAACCCCCAGGGGCGAATTGCTGGAGGATTTATTTGATTTATTTGATTTATCCCTCCCCAGGCTCCTCCTTACCCCAGCCTGACCCCACTGTCTCCCCCCAGGTCTCCACCTCCATGGAAGCAGCTCCAGCACCCGGAAAAACCCCAGGAGCCTCCCTGGAGAAAGGAGGGAACGACCCCAAACCCTCCACGAGCCCCAAAAACTTCGGGAAACTTTGGGGAGCCGCAGCAGGAGTGGCTTTGGGTTGGTTCAGACTCTGCTGGAGGAACTCGGGGCTGGAATTTATTAAAATTCCTCCTGGGCTCGCAGGTAAGGAACGGCCCCAGTTCCCCCCGGAGCTCCCGGAGCTGCCCCGAGCCGGGAGCGGGAGGAGAATTCCGGGGGGATGAGGGGAGGGGGGGCTGGAGCCCCGCTGGGACCTCGGGGGTCCCTGGGCCTGGATCCTGCTGAGGAGGTTCTGCACTGCTGGGACTGTGAGACTGATCCCTGGGATATGATCCTGAGATCCCAGGGATGTGATCCCAGGGACTGTGAGACTGATCCCAGGGGTGTGAGACTGATCCCAGGGACTGTGAGACTGATCCCAGGGACTGTGAGACTGATCCCAGGGGTGTGAGACTGATCCCAGGGGTGTGAGACTGATCCCAGGGGTGTGAGACTGATCCCATGGACTGTGAGACTGATCCCAGGGACTGTGAGACTGATCCCATGGACTGTGAGACTGATCCCTGGGGTGTGAGACTGATCCCAGGGACTGTGAGACTGATCCCAGGGACTGTGAGACTGATCCCAGGGACTGTGATCCTGAGATCCCAGGGATGTGATCCCATGGACTGTGAGACTGATCCCAGGGGTGTGAGACTGATCCCAGGGGTGTGAGACTGATCCCATGGACTGTGAGACTGATCCCAGTGGTGTGAGACTGATCCCTGGGACTGTGAGACTGATCCCAGGGGTGTGAGACTGATCCCTGGGGTGTGAGACTGATCCCTGGGGTGTGATCCTGAGATCCCAGGGATGTGATCCCATGGACTGTGAGACTGATCCCAGGGGTGTGATCCCATGGACTGTGAGACTGATCCTATGGACTGTGAGACTGATCCCTGGGGTGTGAGACTGATCCCTGGGGTGTGATCCCAGGGACTGTGATCCTGAGATCCCAGGGATGTGATCCCATGGACTGTGAGACTGAGAGACTGATCCCAGGGGTGTGAGACTGATCCCAGGGGTGTGAGACTGATCCCTGGGGTGTGAGACTGATCCCAGGGGTGTGAGACTGATCCCTGGGGTGTGAGACTGATCCCTGGGGTGTGAGACTGATCCCAGGGGTGTGAGACTGATCCCTGGGGTGTGAGACTGATCCCTGGGGTGTGAGACTGATCCCAGGGGTGTGAGACTGATCCCTGGGGTGTGAGACTGATCCCTGGGGTGTGAGACTGATCCCTGGGGTGTGAGACTGATCCCAGGGGTGTGAGACTGATCCCATGGACTGTGAGACTGATCCCAGGGGTGTGAGACTGATCCCAGGGGTGTGAGACTGATCCCATGGACTGTGAGACTGATCCCATGGACTGTGAGACTGATCCCTGGGGTGTGAGACTGATCCCAGGGATGTGATCCCAGGGGTGTGATTCCATGGACTGTGATCCTGAGATCCCAGGGATTGTGAGACTGAGATCCCAGAGGTGTGATCCCATGGATTGTGGTGATCCCATGGATTTTGTTCCCATGGATTGTGGTGATCCCATGGATTGTGGTGATCCCATGGATTTTATTCCCATGGATTTTATTCCCACGGATTTTGCTCCCATGGATTTTATTCCCATGGATTTTATTCCCACGGATTTTGTTCCCATGGATTTCGTTCCCATGGATTCTGGTGATCCCACGGATGAGCACAGTGAGAATTTGGGGGATTTGGGGGCTGCTGACCCCCCCCCCCCAGCCACTCCTGCCCTGCTGGAACCTCCCAATTCCTCGGGATTGATCAGAAATGGAAGCTGAAGATGGACCCCGAGGGATTTTGGGGTATTTTGGGGCCATTTCAGGAATTCTGAGGGGGTTTGGACTCTTTGGGGGTGGGGAAAGGACAATGGAAATGTTGGGGTGCCAAAAACGCCCCCAATAAAGCCAAGGGGAATTTTTCAGGGTTCAATCCTCATTTCCTACAATTCCCTGCAGCTCCCTTGGCTGAGCCACTTTTATGGAAAAAAAAAAAAAAAAAAAAAAAAAAAGGATTTTTTTTCCTGTTTTGGCAGAAAAAGATGGGGAACAAAAACCCTTTTCAGAGAGGCTGAACCCCCAAATATTCCATGGGGAAGGAGTTCAGATTTGGGGCACACCAGAGAATCCACGGAGGAGCCACAGGAAGACCCAGAGGGATTTTTTCCACCCAATTCCCGATTTTTCTGTGCAGTGGGAGTGGATTCCCTGCTCTGAGGAGTCGATTGCAGCCTTCAAAAAAAATCTGGAGGGGCTTAAAAAAGAAAAAAAATCAAAACTTCATTAAAAACGGGGCTGTGGTTCGGCACCTCGTGGGAAGGATTTTACAGCTGAGAAATAAAATCGACTTCAGGAGTTAAAATCTTCATTCAAATAATAATAAATTGTGCTGGAAAAATAAAGGGTAAAAACCAGAGTGAGACTCTGGCTTACAACTGAAATTAAAAAAAAAAAAAAGAAGTGAAATATATTTTTAAAAATATATTTTCAAGTATTTTGGTGTGTCTTGGTTTTTGTTCGATTTTTTTTTTCTTAAATCTTTGTGTTTTAAATGAGCAAAAAAATGAGGAGAAAAAAAGACTTAAAATGAGCAAAAAAATCCCTTAAAATGAGCAAAACCTCATCCTAATTTCCCTTCTGATCCCTTTTTTTTTAGGGGGAAAAGCCCCTAAAAAATCTGTGCATGTTGGATTCCTGCTGGTAAAATCCATGAGGTTGGAACTTGGGGGTCCCTCCAACCCCCCAGGACCCCAACCCTGGGACCCCCCCAGGCCACACGAAGAGTTTTGATTCCTCCAAAAATTTTTTTTTCTTTTAAAATTTATCCTTTTTGGTTTTGTTTTTTTTTTTTTTTTTTTTTTTTGGTTTTTTTGTTGTTTTTTTTTACAAAATCTCCTCCCGCAGCCGCGGCCGGAGCTGCCCCCACGTCCCCACCCCGCCCAGCTCAGCCTTGGCTTTGTCCCCTCTTTGTCCCACAAAATCCCCCCGGGGACAGAGCCCGCTCCTTGTGGCCAATAAAACCCTCGGGATGCAGGGAAATAATCGGGAAATGGGGATGGAACTCTCGGAGGCTCCGTCCCTGTCGCGACAGGACAGCGACAGCGAGGGCACCGAGGGGCTCGGGCATCCCGTGAGCGCAGCGGGAATGGGGGAGCCCGGGCTGGGGGGGGGATTTGGGGGCAGGGACGGGCTCGGGGGGATGGATGGGCCGGGATCGCTGCCGGAATTCCCTGGGAAGAGGAGCCGGGATCGCTGCAGGAATTCCCTGGGAAGAGGAGCCGGGATCGCTGCAGGAATTCCCCGGGAAGAGGAGCCGGGATCGCTGCCGGAATTCCCTCGGAAGAGGAGCCGGGATCGCTGCGGAATTCCCTGGGAAGAGGAGCCGGGATCGCTGCAGGAATTCCCTGGGAAGAGGAGCCGGGATCGCTGCAGGAATTCCCTGGGAAGAGGAGCCGGGATCGCTGCAGGAATTCCCTGGGAAGAGGAGCCGGGATCGCTGCCGGAATTCCCTCGGAAGAGGAGCCGGGATCGCTGCGGAATTCCCTGGGAAGAGGAGCCGGGATCGCTGCAGGAATTCCCTGGGAAGAGGAGCCGGGCCCGCATCGCGCCGGCAGCGCCCGGACCGCGAGCCTGGGCCGGGCAGCGGGGCCGGAGCGACCCCGGCACCGCCCGAGCCCTGGCCCCGCTTCCAGCCTTCCTCGGGCTCTCCAAATCTCCCAAAATTCTCCAAATCTCTCCAAATCTTCCTCGGGAAACTCCGAATTTCCCTCAACGCTCCAAATTTCCCTCGGGACGCTCCGAATTTCCCTCGGGACGCTCCAAATTTCCCTTGGGACGCTCCGAATTTCCCTCAGGACGCTCCAAATTTCCCTCGGGACGTTCCGAATTTCCCTCAGGACGCTCCAAATTTCCCTCAGGACGCTCCAAATTTCCCTCGGGACGTTCCGAATTTCCCTCAGGACGCTCCAAATTTCCCTCAGGACGCTCCAAATTTCCCTCGGGACGCTCCGAATTTCCCTCGGGACGCTCCAAATTTCCCTCAGGACGTTCCGAATTTCCCTCAGGACGCTCTAAATTTCCCTCGGGACGCTCCGAATTTCCCTCGGGACGCTCCGAATTTCCCCCAGAACACTCCGAGGTTCCCAGAGGATGCCCCGAATTTCCTGAGCGCTCCGAATTTCCCCCCGTGCCCGAACCGGCTCCCGGCCCCGTCACTGCCGCCCCGTCCCGGTGCCCCGGGAAGGTTTTGGGGCGCTCCTGGAGCCCCCGGGCTGCTCCTCCCGGGACTGGGGGGGCTCCGGGGCCGCCCCCAGGGGACTCCGAGCGTCCATCCCGATGTCCGAGCAGGGTCCCGGGATCGGGGGGGCTGTGCCGCAGGACTGGGGGCGTTCACACCTCCCGAGGGGCCCCAGAATTGAGGGGGGGACTCGGGGTCTCCATGGATGCGGGAATGTCCCTTCCAGGAGTCCCGAGCGAGGGGGACACACGGAAACCGGGATCCTGTCACTGGTTCACGGCTCCTCCTGCTCCATCGGCTCCTCCCGCGCCCTGCGGGGAGCGGGGACAGTGAGGGACCCGCGGGGACAGCGAGGGACCTTGGGGACAGCGAGGGACCCTGGGGACAGTGAGGGACCCGCGGGGACAGTGAGGGACCCGCGGGGACAGTGAGGGACCTTGGGGACAGTGAGGGACCCGCGGGGACAGTGAGGGACCCGCGGGGACAGTGAGGGACCTTGGGGACAGTGAGGGACCCTGGGGACAGTGAGGGACCCTGGGGACAGTGAGGGACACCAGGGGACAGTGAGGGACCCTGGGGACAGTGAGGGACCCTGGGGACAGTGAGGGACCCGCGGGGACAGTGAGGGACACTTGGGGACAGTGAGGGACCCTGGGGACAGTGAGGGACACCAGGGGACAGTGAGGGACCCTGGGGACAGTGAGGGACCCGTGGGGACAGTGAGGGACCTTGGGGACAGTGAGGGACCCTGGGGACAGTGAGGGACCCGCGGGGACAGTGAGGGACCTTGGGGACAGTGAGGGACACCAGGGGACAGCGAGGGACACCAGGGGACAGTGAGGGACCCGTGGGGACAGTGAGGGACCCTGGGGACAGTGAGGGACCCACGGGGACAGTGAGGGACCCTGGGGACAGTGAGGGACACCAGGGGACAGTGAGGGACACCTGGGGACAGTGAGGGACCTTGGGACAGGGACACCAGGGGACCCGCGGTGACACCGGACCCTGGGAGAAGGGAGGGGACGCCAGGGGACCCGCGGTGACACCGGACCCTGGGAGAAGGGAGGGGACGCCAGGGGACCCGTGGTGACACCGGACCCTGGGAGAAGGGAGGGGACACCAGGGGACCCTGCTGGCAGGAGCTGACACCCCCACCCCACAGTCAGGATGATTCGGGGTGGTTTCCATTCGGGAAAAGCCCAGAACGGGATTCCAGCTGCCAGCACAGAATTCCCAGGAGCTCACCCGTGTCCTGACCCCCAGAACGTCACCCAGGGTTTGGGGGGGTGGCCCTGCCCTGCTGCCACCCCCCAGCACGGACAGTCCCCAGGGCTGTCACCTCTTGTCCCCCATCACGGCCACCGAGAGCGACGCCAGGGCCGTCACCGTCTCCACCTCGTCGGCCTCGCGGTGCTGAGCCTCGAGAAAGGAGCAGCTGAGCTTGGAGGCGAAACGCTGCACGGCCACCCAGTATCTGCCTGTGGGACAGGGACAGGGACACTGGGACAGGGACACTGGGACACTGGGACATGGGACAGAGGGACAGGGCTGGGGACACCGGGACAGGGGACACCGGGACAGGGACACTGGGACAGAGGGACAGGGACACTGGGACACTGGGACACTGGGACACTGGGACACTGGGACACTGGGACAGGGACACCGGGACAGGGACACCGGGACAGGGACACTGGGACAGAGGGACAGGGACACTGGGACAGGGACATGGGACACTGGGACAGGGACACTGGGACAGAGGGACAGGGACACTGGGACAGGGCTGGGGACACCGGGACAGGGACACTGGGACAGGGACACTGGGACACCGGGACAGGGCTGGGGACACCGGGACAGGGGGACACTGGGACAGAGGGACACTGGGACACCGGGACAGAGGGACACCGGGACAGGGGACACTGGGACAGAGGGACAGAGGGACACTGGGACAGAGGGACACCGGGACAGGGGGTGGCCTGGGACAGGGACAGCCCAGGACAGGGGTACCCCAGGTTTGGGCTGTCCCAGGTTTGGGGTGTCCCAGGTTTGGGGTGTCCCAGGTTTGGGCTGTCCCAGGTTTGGGCTGTCCCAGGTTTGGGGTACCCCAGATCTGGGCTGTCCCAGGTTTGGGCTGTCCCAGATTTGGGCTGTCCCAGGTTTGGGGTGTCCCAGATTTGGGCTGTCCCAGGTTTGGGGTGTCCCAGGTTTGGGCTGTCCCAGATTTGGGCTGTCCCAGGTTTGGGCTGTCCCAGGTTTGGGGTACCCCAGGTTTGGGCTGTCCCAGGTTTGGGCTGTCCCAGATTTGGGCTGTCCCAGATTTGGGCTGTCCCAGGTTTGGGGTACCCCAGATCTGGGCTGTCCCAGGTTTGGGGTGTCCCAGATTTGGGCTGTCCCAGGTTTGGGGTGTCCCAGGTTCCCGGGCTCCCTTTGCAGTGGATGCGCACTCGAGGCACCCCCTCCTGTGATGATGATGACGATGACGATGACGATGATGATGACGGTGACAATGACGGTGACAGGGACCCCCCAGGACCCCGCTGCCCTTTCGGGTCCCCCCCCGTGCCCCATCCCGCTCCCAGCACTCACTCTGCACCTGGATCACGGCCTCCAGCGAGCGCACGGCGTTGGCGTTGGGCTGCAGGCGCAGAGAGTCCTCGGGGAGCGGCTCCGGCTGCGGGAGGGACACGGGACACTGGGGGGACTGGGGATACTGGGGGGACTGGGGGGACTGGGGATACTGGGGATACTGGGGATACTGGGGGGGACTGGGGACACTGGGGGGACTGGGGGGACTGGGGACACTGGGGGGACTGGGGAGACTGGGGACACTGGGGACACTGGGGGGACTGAGGACACTGGGGGGACTGGGAGGACTGGGGATACTGGGACACTGGGGGGACTGGGGACGACTGGGGGGACTGGGGATACTGGGGGGACTGGGGGTGGTGGCACTGGGGACACTGGGGGGACACTGGGGGACACTGGGGACACTGGGGACACTGGGGACACTGGGGATACTGGGGATACTGGGGATACTGGGGGACACTGGGGACACTGGGGACACTGGGGACACTGGGGACACTGGGGACACTGGGGATACCGGGGACACTGGGACACTGGGGACACTGGGGACATTGGGAACACTGGGACACTGGGACACTGGGGACACTGGGGACACTGGGGGTACTGGGACACTGGGGGGACATTGGGGACATTGGGGACACCGGGGACACTGGGGGGTGGTGGCATTGGGGGACACAGGGGGGTCACAGGTTGCTGTGCCCACTTCGGGGGTGGCACCAGCTGCGGGAGGGGAAACAACGGGAAACTTGCGGGACACTGGGGACATTGGGGACACTGGAGACATTGGGAACACTGGGGACACAATGGGGACACTGAGGATATTGGGGACACTGGGGTGGCACGGGCTCTCACCTCGTGGCCCAGCAGCGCGGCCACGCAGGCCTCGGACGCGTCACAAACGGCCGTGAGGTCGTGGCCGCCCTCGAGCGCCAGCACCACGGCCCCGCCCGCCAGCGACATCAGCTGCTTGGTCATGTAGCCAAAGCCTGGGGACAGCCCGGGACCGTCACCGCCCCCCGCCCGAACCCCCCCAAAACCTTCCGGGGATTCCCCAAATCCCGCCCCAAAACCTTCCGGGGATCCCCCAAATCCCGCCCCAAAACCTTCCGGGGTTCCCCCAAACCACACCCCAAAATCTCCTGTGGATCCCCCAATCCCAGCCCCAAAATCTCCTGTGGTTCCACCAAACCCAATCCCCAAAATCTCCTGTGGATCCCCCAAATCCCAAGCCCCAAAATCTCCTGTGGATCCCCCAAATCCCACCCCAAAATCTCCTGTGGATCCCCCAAATCCAGCCCCAAAACCTTCCGGGGTTCCCCCAAACCACACCCCAAAACCTTCCGGGGTTCCCCCAAATCCCACCCCAAAATCTCCTGTGGATCCCCCAAATCCAGCCCCAAAATCTCCTGTGGATCCCCCAAATCCACCCCCAAAATCTCCTGTGGTTCCCTGGGAGAGGCCACCCCTTCCTGGGGGCCCAGCTCTGGTGGTTTGGGGTTACCCCACCCCAAAATGAGGACACCCCACCCTAGAAGGTGTGACCCCACCCCAAATGGGGACACCCCGCCCCAAATGAGGACACCCCGCCCCAAAAGGGACACCCCGCCCCAAAAGGGACACCCCGCCCCCCTTACACTTGGCGGACACTCTGTAGCCCCCCAGGGCCGGTGGGTGTCCCTCGGCGGCGTCGAACCCGGCCGAGACCAGCACCAGGTCGGGCTGGAACTGGCGGGCGATCGGCATCACCACGGTCCTGGGGG